>NW_028227286.1:1641126-1736126 GCF_978045245.1 Mus caroli | reverse complement strand
TTTTTTTTAATATTTTATAGAGTTTTTTTGGGGGGCCTTTATGGATATATTTTAGGGTTTTACTTGTGTGTGTTCTTGAGAATTTTTCAAAAAAAAATAAGGTTTTATTTTGAGGTTTAAGGATTTTAAGGTTGCCTGACAGTGGTGATCCATATCTTTTATACCAGCCTTTTGAGACAGAGGTCTTGGATTCTGAGTTCATTATCACGCTAATCTACACAGTGAATTTCTGGACCTCCAAGGATACATAGAGAAAGAGTGTCTCCAAAAACTAGAAAAAAAAAAAAAAAAAAAAAAGGTAATTTTTGGATTCTTCATTGTGTATGTATATATATATATATACATATATATATGTATATATAATACATATACATACTCTCTCACACACACACACATATATATATATATATATATATATATATAAGCACATACATATACACAAACATATACCCATACACGTACACATACACAAACATACACATACATATACATACATATACATATATATGTGTGTGTGTGTATATATATGTATGTGTATGTGTGAATATATATGTATGTATGTTTGTGTATATATATGTATGTGTGTGTGTGTGTAGGGTGTTTAGAACAGCATTTTAGAGATTTTTGGCTTTAAATGTTTTAGAATCTGTTTAGTACTTATGGTGTGAATTTATTAAGATTTTAGGGTTTTTTTCTTGATTTTCGGGTTCTTATTACGGGTTAGTTCATTTATTTAAAGATCTGCAGTTTTACTTCTCTGTGTGTGTCTGTGTGTTCTTGATTTTTTTTGTAGTTGTTGTTTTGTGTTTTTGTGGTTTTTGTTTTGTTTTAATTTGTTTTGTTTTAATTTTTAGTCTTAATTTTCAGTTTTAAGAGTTTTAGAGTTTCCAGGCAATGGTGATGATGCCTTCAATCCTACACTTGGTAGGCAGAAGCAGGAAGATTTCTAAGTTGAGGGCTTGTCTGGTCTACAGAGTGATTTCCATGAATGCCAGTGTAAACACAAAGAATTCTAGTCTCTAAAACACACACACACACACACACACACACACACAAACACAAAAAAAAAAAACAAGAAAGAGAGAAAGAAAGAGTGAAAGAAAGAAAGAAAGAAAGTGAAAATGTGTTTAGTTCATTTTTCAATATTTTACTGTTTTATTGATTTTGTGTGTGTGATTCTTTGCACTTAAGTATTTTTTTCTTTTAATTTTTAGGGTTATATTTTTGGGGGTTTAAAAGTTTTAGTGTTGCCACTGCATTTTTCTCCATGCCTTCAATCACACACTTGGTTAGGCACAGGCAGGTGGATTTCTGAGTTCAAGGCCAGATGGGTCTAAAGATTGATTTCCATTACTTCAAGGGTATACACTGAGAAACCAAGCCTTACAAAAAGAAAACAAACAAACAAACAAAGAAACAAACAAACAAGAAAGACAGAAGAAAGAAAGGAAGGAAGAAAGAAAGAAAGAAAGAAAGAAAGAAAGAAAGAAAGAAAGAATGAATGAATGAATGAATGAAAGAAAGAAAAAAAAGGAAGAAAGAAACTTACAAAGAAATAAAAAAAAGAAAAAAGAAAGAAATTTATACATAAATGTATTTTATCGACATTATTGGCATTTATTTTTTAGAATAGGGATTTTTTAAAAATGGTTTTTATTGTTTTTAGAAGAGTGTTTTAGAATATTGGTTTTCTTGGTTTTTTTTATTTTTGTCTTTTAGATTTTTCAGGGATTTAGTGTATGTTTAGTATTTTTTAAAACTTTTTAGTCTGTTTTTTTTTTTTTTTTTGATTTAGGGTTATATTTTATGGTTTTACTATTTGTGTCTGTATGTGTCTGTGTATGAATGTGTTTTAATAGATTTACAAAAAATTTAAGGTTTTATTTTTTGTTTTGAGAATTTTAGGGTTGCCAGTCAAGGGTGATCCACACGTTTTTTCTCAACTTTTTAGTGAAAGAGGTCTTGGATTTCTGAGTTCATTGTAAGTCTGGTCTGCAAAGTTCATTCCAGGACAGCCAATGATACATAGAGAAACCCTTTCTAAAAAACTAAAAAAAAAAAAACAAAAACAAAAACAAAAACAAAAACAAAGGAAGGTCAGAGAGAGAAAGAAGTTAAAAAGAAAGTAACAGTGACAGAAAAAAAAAGAAGAAACAAAGAGAGAGAGAGAAAAAAAAGAAAGAAAGGATGTAAGGAAGAAAAAGAGAAAGGAAGAAAGAAAGGAGGAAGGAAGGAAAAAGAAAGAAAAGAAAGAACGAAAGAGAGAAAAAGAAAGAAAGAAAGAAAGAAAGAAAGAAAGAAAGAAAGAAAGAAAGAAAGAAAGAAAGAAAAAAAGAAAACAGTAAACAAAGAAACAAAGAAACAAAGAAACAAAGAAAGAAACAAAGAAACAAAGAAACAAAGCAAAAAAGCAAGAAATTTTAAAATAACAGTATTTTATCGACAGTTTTGACTTCTTTTTATTTTTTTTTAGAATAGTAGGGATTTTTTTAAAATGGTTCTTAGTTTTTTTAGAAGAGTGTTTTAGAGTTTTTTTGTTGTTTTGTTTGTTTTGTTTTGTTCTGTTTTGTTTTGTTTGTTTGTTTTTGTCTTTTTAGGTTTTCAGGGTTTTAGTGTATGTCTAGGATTTTTTGTTTTTTTTTAATTAGGTATTTTCCTCATTACATTTCAAATGCTAACCCAAAAGTCCCCTATTCACTACCCCCCACTCCCCTACCCCCCACTCTCAATTCATGGCCCTGGCTTTCCCCTGTACTGGGGCAAATAAAGTTTGCAAGAACAATGAGGCTCTCTTTCCAGTGATGGCCGACTAGGCCATCTTTTGATACATATGCAGCTAGAGTAAGAGCTCCGGGGAACTGGTTAGTTCATAATGTTGTTCCACCTATAGGGTTGCAGATCCCTTTAGCTCCTTTCCTATTTTCCCTAGCTCCTCCATTTGGGGCTCTGTGATCCATCCAATAGCTGACTGTGAGCATCCACTTCTGTGTTTGCTAAGCCCCAGTGTAGTCTCACTAGAGAAAGCTATATCAGGGTCCTGTCCGCAAAATCTTGCTAGTGTATGCAATGGTGTCAGCATTTGGAGGCTGAGTATGGGATGGATCCCTGGATATGGCAGTCACTAAATGGTCCATCCTTTTGTCTCAGCTCCATACTTTGTCTCTGTAACTCCTTCCATGGATGTTTTGTTCCCAATTCTAAGAAGGGCCAAAGTATCCACAATTTGGTCTTCGTTCTTCTTGAGTTTCATGTGTTCTGCAAATTGTATCTTATATCTATGGTATTCTAAGTTTCTGGGCTAATATCCACTTATCAGTGAGAAAATATCATTTGAGTTCTTTTGTGATTGGGTTACCTCACTCAGGATAATTTCCTCCAGGTCCAACCTTTTGTCTAGGAATTTCATAAATTCATTCATTTTAATAGCTGTGTAGTACTCCATTGTGTAAATGTATCACATTTTTGGTATCCATTCCTCTATTGAGCAGCATCTGGGTTCGTTCCAGGTTCTGGCTATTATAAATAAGGCTGCTATAAACATAGTGGAGCATATTTCTTTCTTACTAGTTGGAACACCTTCTGGATATATGCCCAGGAGAGGTATTGCAGTATCCTCTGGTAGTACCATGTCCAATTTTCTAAAAATCGCCAGACTGATTTCCAGAGTGATTATACAAGCTTGCAATTCCAAAACAATGGAGGAGTGTTCCTCTTTCTCTACATCCTTGCCAGCATCTGCTGTCACCTGAATTTTTGATCTCAGCCATTTTGACTGGTGTGAGATGGACTGTCGGGGTTGTTTGGATTTGCTTTTCCCTGATCATTAAGGATGCTGAACATTTTTTCAGGTGCTTCTCAGCCATTCGGTATTTCTCAGGTGAGAATTTTTGTTTAGCTCTGATCCCCATTTTTTAATGAGCTTATTTGACTTTAGTGTTGTGAAAAAATGGCCCAACTGCAGTTTCCTGCCAGGAATCAACTATTCACAAACTGATTGTATGCGGGTCTAATCTATGCATAAAGACAAACATAGCTAGATAACTCTGTCTAAGTTTTGTATGAAGTATTAGCACAATTATAGGATGATTACTCTTGTAATAATCTTAATTAACAATATATGGGTGAGTAGAAAATCTTAAATTTGCAATCAAACTGCAAGCTGCAGTCAATGGAACACTGGCAGTTTTAACATAATTTTCAAGTCTCTTTTGCAACGTTAGGATAATATCTACAAACTTGGGAAAACAAAACCCACATTTAAAACAATTTATCATCTTTAAAATCAATAATATTAGAAGCATTACTATCATATTACTAAGTTTGGCTGCCAATTAATACCTATGAATATATGTAAGCTTTACTGCTTTAATAAAGAGCCATTGCTTTAAACCTTATCTTAAATTTTAGTTTTTAGAATAGAAACCACATTCATTAATATTTAAACTAGAAATATCTTTAGAGACCCTGTCTCTTGGCCTTCCTTATGTCACATGTTAGAAGAACTCTGAAGTTGAGTTATGAAATTTAAGACTATCTTTAGCAATGTAACAATTATTAATCTTAACCAACAACTTTTGAGCTGATTGTGAAAACACACAGAACACATTTCCAATAAAAAAGCACCAAATGAAGCAGTTATATTTAGACCAATCAGAGAATATTGATTTTTGTAGCTACAATCATAGAATAAAGAGCACTTTATAATTTGTCAAATTCATTAATCACGAACCATTTATCAGCTTTTTTACCCTGAAACTAAGAGATTGTAGACTCGCCCTTTTTTCCTAAAACGAACAGTTTTCCAGCAGGGACCCTCCTGCCATATGACTAATTCCTGGTTGAGGCACGTGGCAGCTCTTGGCTTTGCAGATAAAATTTTTTATACCATTATTATTATCCAACATAAAATATAGAACATTCATTCATACAGACTGGACACAAACATACATGAATTGAACCTGAGAACAGATTGGTGCACCAGACATTAGACAACACACAAAAGGGGCCAGAGTACTTTTGTTATAAGGCCCAGAGAGAACAAATCATGGCACTCCTGAAATTAACTGTGCTTTTTAGGACATTTTCCTCCCTCCTCATGATGCAGTTTTTTTATTTTTTATTTATTTATTTATTTTTTTGACTGTGGCTTATTCACCTGAACATTAATTCCCTTTTTAATAAATCCTTTCTTTTCTAATGCCTAAAAATTTAGCTTCTGGGAGCTATGTCTAATTGCCTAACAGTTCCTAGTCCCTGATAAACTTCACTGCTGAAACTAAGTAAATTAGCATTTGGGTTAATGCTGTTTCAACTTAGCCCATACCGACCTTCTCCGGTATAAATTTCCTTTAATTATTTTCTTCTTTTATGGATATCCAAACCAGCAGTGCTTCTTCCAAATGTCCTCTGCCGTTTCTCAGTCCTGTGTTGGTTTGCCAAATGTTGTCTCCACCCACATGACCATATGTGTGGGTTCTAGGCTGGAAATGCACCTTAAAAACCTGGAAGAGAAGAAGGGCTAGAGAGTATGAGATAAAAATGGACCTAAGACAGTCATCCTGATGAAAGCTCAATTTTACTATTCTGCACGCAGTTATGGAGCAGGGGAAGTGGGCCCAATTCCTGCCAAATAATAATCTTGGGGTCCAGTAGCAGGGTGACCACGTGACGGCTTTGGAAGAGCAAATCAGCAAAGCTCCAGCAGTGGGCTAGGCAGAACAATTGAGCAGCACACTCCACCACTGAGCATGCAGGTTTCAGGCTTGGGGACGGGAGACTACAGTTGTTGTTTTGTACTTGATTTTTTTCTAAAAAAACATTAAAGGTTTTATATTTGTGATTTGATCATTTGGGTTTGCCAGGCAAAGTTGGTCCATGACTTTAATCCCAGCAATTCGGAGACAAAGGTAGGTGCTTTTTTTTTTTTTTTTTTTTTTTTTTTTTTTTTTTTTTAAAGTAGAATTCAGGAAGGTCTCCACAGGGAGGTAGAAGACAGCCATTGATACACAGAGAAACGCAGTCTCCAAAACTCAAAGACAGAGAGACAGAGAGAGACAGAGAGAGACAGAGAGAGATAGAGAGAGAGAGGTGAGAGAGAGGAAAGGAGGGAGGGAGGGACAAAGAGAGTGAGAGAGAGAGAGAGAGAGAGAGAGAGAGAGAGAGAGAGAGAGAGAGAGAGAGAAATAAACAAAAAACCAAAAAAAGAAAGAAGAAAGAAAGTAAGGAGGGAGGAAGGGAGGGAGGAAATGAGGTAGGGATGTAGGGAGGGAGAGAGGGAAGGAAGAAAGAAAGAAAGAAAGAAAGAAAGAAAGAAAGAAAGAAAGAAAGAAAGAAAGAAAAGAAAAGAAAAAAAGGAAGGAAGGGAAAAAGAGAGTCAGATAAAAACATAGTTAAAAAGACACAATTCATAAAATATACAAAATTAATTAAAAATTAATGAACAAACAAACAAACAAATGTTTTAGGGATTTTTTGTCTTCATGTGTATTCTTTTTAGATTTCTATGTTATTTTTAAAAAAATTGTTGGGTTCTTAGAAAAGCGATTTAGAGTTTCTTTTTTTTCAGGCTTCTATTGTATTTTTAATTTTTTTTTCTTTTTATTGAGTTTAGTGTATATAAATGTTTGAGTTTTAATTTAAGCTTTAATTGACTTCAGCCTTTTCCAGGGTGATCAGATGAAATGCATGGGATTATTTCAAAATATTTATATCTGTTGAGAAATTGAGAGAAAGTAATAAAAAAGGAACAAATAAACAAAAAAAAGAAAAAAAAAGACAGAGAGAGTGAGAGAGTGTGATAGGAAGGAAGGAAGGAAGGAAAAAATGAAGTGAGGAAGGAAGGGAGAGTGAGGAAAAGATAGAAAAATAGGAAAAAACAAATAAAGACAAGAAATAAAGAAAGAGGGAGACAGAGAGATAAAGTAAGGAAGGAAGAAGTAAAGGGAAACAAAGATAGAAAGAAAGAAAGAAAGAAAGAAAGAAAGAAAGAAAGAAAGAAAGAAAGAACAAAGAAAGGAAGGAAGATAGAAAAAAAAAAGAAAGATAGAAAGACAGAATGTATAAAATAAATAATTATAAATAAATAAATAAATGAATGAATAAATAAATAAATAAATAAATAAATAAATAAATATTTCGGGTTCTTGTGTTTTTTTTCTGATTTCTAGGGTATTTCAAAGTTTTGTAGAGTCTTTAGTGTTTTAGAGTTTCTTGGATTTCAAGCTTGTAGTGTACTTGTATTGTTTTTTATTATTATTTTTTAATGTTGTTAGTGCATTTTAGTGTTTCAGTTTAAATGAATACTTTAATTAACTTTTTTACCATTTTAGTATATTTATTATGGTTTTGTTGTTGTTCTAATTCTTGTTGTAATTATTGTTGTTTCTTTTTTTCCAAAAATATTAGGGTTTTATAATTGTGTTTTCATTGTTTTGGTTTTGCCAGTCAGTGTTGAACATGCCTTTAATTCCAGCTCTTGAGAGGCAGATGTAAGTGATTTTTTTTTTTTTTATTTAGAGTTCAGCATGATATCTACAGGAATCTGGAGGACAGTAAGAGATACACAGAAAATCCCAATCTAAAAAACTAAAAAATAAATAAATAAATAAATAATTAAACAGAGGAAGGGAGAGAAAGGAGAGAGACAGAGAGAGAGAGAGAGAAAGTAATACACACACACACACACACAGACACAGAGAAACAAAAAAACAAAACAAAACAAGGAATGAAAAAGAAAAAGGAAAGAGAGGGAGAGAGAAAGGAAGGCAGGATGGTAGGAAGGAAGCAAGGAAAGAATGAAAGAACGTAGGAAGGAACAAAGGAAGGAAGGATGGATGAGAGAGAGAAAGAAAGAAAGAAAGAAAAAAGAAAGAGAGAAAGAGAGAGAGAGAGGAAGGGATAAAGATAGTAAGATTCAGAAATAGAAACTTAGGGAGAAAGAGATAATTTAAAAAATATACAAAATTTATTTAAAATAAATAAATGAATGAATAAATAAACAAACAAACAAACAAATAAATAAACAAATAAATAAGTAAATAAATAAGCAAGCAATCATTTTAGGGATATTTCGGCTTCATGTGTATTCATTTTAGATTCTTATGGTATTTTTAAAGAATTTGTAGAATTTTTAGAAAAGTGATTTAGAGTTTCTTCATTTTCAAGCTTCTATTGCATTTTTAGTGTTTTCTATATTTTTTTAAAAAATGATTTTATTGTATTTAAGTGTTTGATGTTTAATTTAAGCTTTAATTGACTTCAGCCTTGTCCTGGTGATCAGATAGGATGCATGCGATCATTTAGTTATATTTATATCTGTTGAGAGATTTAGAGAAAGTAATACAGAAAGAAACAAAGAAATAAAGAAATGAATGAAAGAGGAAGAGAGTGAGAGGGAGTGAGAGGAAGGAAGGAAAGAAGGAAGGAAGGAAGGATTGGAGCAATGATGAAGGAAGAAAGAAAGAAGGAAGGAATGAGAGGAGAGTGAGAAAATGATAGAAAGAAAGAAAAAACAAAGACAAAATATAAAGAGAGACAGAGAGATAAATTTAGGATGGAAGGAGGAAAGGGAAACAAAGAAATAAAGAAAGAAAGATAGAGAGAAAAAGAAAGAAAGAAAGAAAGAAAGAAAGAAAGAAAGAAAGAAAGATAGAAAGAAAGAAAGAGGAAAGAAAGAACGGAAGAAAGATAGAAAGAAAAGAAGAAAGATAGAAAGACAGAATGTATAAAATAAATAAGCAATTATAAATAAATAAATAATTAAATAGATAAATAAATATATAAATAAATGAATAAATAAATAAATAAATATTTTAGGCATATTTCGGATTCTTGTGTACTCTTTTCTGATTTCTAGGGTATTTCAAAATCTTGTAGAGTCTTTAGTGATTTAGAGTTTCTTGGATTTCAAGCTTGCAGTGTACTTTTATTGTTTTTCATTATTATTTTTTAATTATGTTAGTGTATTTTAGTGTTTCAGTTTTAATGCATACTTTAATTAACTTTTTTTTTACCATTTTAGTATATTTATTATAGTTTTGTTGTTATAATTCTTGTTTTAATTTTTTTTGTTTCTTTTTTTCCAAAAATATTAGGGTTTTATATTTGCGTTTTTAATGTTTTGGTTTTGCCAGTCAGTGTTGACCATGCCTTTAATTCCAGCTATTGAGAGGCAGATGTAAGTGATTTTTTTTTTTTTTTATTTAGAGTTCAGCATGATCTCTACAGGAATCTGGAGGACACTAAGAGATACATAGAAAATCCCAATCTAAAAACTCAAAAAAAAAAAAAATAAATAAACAGAGGAAGTGAGAGAGAGGAGAGATTTTTTGAGTTGGCAGCTAGCTTGGTCTTCAGAATAAATTCCAGAACAGTGAGGGATACACAGAGAAACCCACTCTCCAAGAAATTACAAATAGATCAATGAAAGAAACAGAGGAAGAGAGAGAGAGAGAGAGAGAGAAAGAGAGAGACAGAGACAGACAGAGAGAGAGAGAGACAGACAGACAGAGAGACAGACAGAAAGACAGACAAACTTACAGACAGACAGATAGATACAGAGACAGACAGAGAGAGAGAGAGAGAGAGAGAGAGAGAGAGAGACAGAGAAAAATAAAGGGGGAGAGGAAGGAAGAATGAAAAAGAGAGAGCGAGAGTGAGGAAGAGAGAGAAGGAGGGATGAAGGGGTGAGGGATGAAGGAAGGATCAAAGGAAATAAGGAATGAAGGAAAGAATAAAGAAAAAAAGGAAGAAAAAAAGAATTGTGATACAGGGTCATTTTTGGTCTCATGTGCACTTTTTTTTTTATTTTTAGATGTTTTATTTAAGATTTTGAAGTGTTTTTAAAGGATGTTTCAGAGAGTTTTTTTGTTTTCAGAATTTTAGTGTATTTTTCATATATTTTTTTTAATTTTTAGTGTTTTGTAATTTTCAGGTTTCATTTAGACTTCAAGGATTTATTCATTTTAATATTTCATTGTTTTCTTTATGTTCTTTTTTGTGGGTGTATTCTTGAATATTTATTTAAAAATTGAGGGTTTTTATTTTAGTGGTGCATAATTTTAGAGTTGGCAGGCAATGGCTGCCCCTTTCATAAAAATGCTAGCCCTAAGGTGAACTGGTAGTGGATGTTTTATTTGGAGGCTATCCTGATCTTGAGATTGATCTCCCAGAGAGCCAGGGATAAACAGAGAAACACAGTTTATAAAAATTAAAAAAATATAGAAAATAAAAGGGAGAGAGAGAGACAGAGAGACAGAGAGACAAGAGAGAAATAGAGACAGAGATACAGAGACAGAGACAGAGACAGAGACAGAGACAGAGACAGAGTGAAAAGATAAATAGATAGATACATAGAGTGAGAAAGAGAGAGAGAAGGAAAAGGAAAAAAAAGGGAAGGACGGAAGGAAGGAAGGAAGGAAAAAAGGAAGGAAGGAAGGAAGAAAAAGAAAGAAAGAAAGAAAGAAAGAAAAAAGAAAGAAAGAAAGAAAGAAAGAAAGAAAGAAAGAAAGAAAGAAAGATAAAGAAAGGATAGTTCTTTAAGTTCTTTAACTTCATTTGATTTCCCGGATTTTTAGAAGAGTGCTTTTGAGGGTTTTTTGTTTTCAGATGTCCAGTGTCTTTTTTTGTTGTTGTTTTTTTTTTTTTTTTTTTTTTTTTAGTTTTTTAAACAATTTTACTGTGTTTTAAGATTTGGGGGTATTATTTTCCCTTCAGCAATTTATTTTTTATTTATTATTTTTTTTATTTTAATTCACATTGGGATTGTGTGTGTGTATGTGTGTTATTGAATATTTATTTAAAATTTGTGGGATTTAACTTTGGTTTTTCATGGTTTTAACGTTGCCAGGCAATGAGGGTCATTGTCTATAAAACCTAGCCCTAGGGATGAACAACTAAGGAATTTTTAAGATGGAGGCTAGTTTATTGCATGGAGTGACACCCAGGATGGCAAGGAAAGACAGAGAAAGTCATTTTCCAAAATTCAAAAAGAAAGAAAAAGAGAAAGAGGGGGGGGGCGGAAGGAAGGAAGGAAGGAAGAAGAAGGAAAGAAAGAAGGTAGGAAGAAAGGAAGAAATTAAGAAAGGAAGATAGCAAGAAAGCAAGAAAGGAAGAAAGGAAGAAAAGAAGAAAGAAAGAGAGAGATAGAAAGAAAGAAAAAACGAATAAATAAATAAATAAATACATAAATACATAAATAAACAAATAAACAAATAACTTTTTGGACATTTTGGACATTTTTGTCTAAGTGTGTTTTTTTGGTTTTGTTTAAAACCAAATTTCTATATGTTTGCTGAACATCGAAATAGAAGACATCCTTGATCATTTATGTTTGAAGACCCATGTGAAGTATCCTTAATGATTAGGTAAGTTTAGGTGTAATTTATCTGAAGGCCAAACCAAATGAAATGATGTTTTGATGCTTTTATGAGAATACAAAAATCCATGTCTCAAACAAAAATTTATAGATTTTGTCAGTTGCATTTAATGTGTTAATGTTATGAACTATAACATGGCAAAGGAATACCTTTGGTGGGCTTATGCAAGTGTTGCCCTTGAGAAATTACACCATGCAACAGACCTACTATGAAGGGATTTATTGGGAGACGGTAGAGGAGTGAGGAACTGGGAGAGATACAAAGGCATAAAGACAAAAGCAAAATCATTAGGTCAGAAAAAAGTGGAGCAGAGAATAGATAGATGGGAAGCTGGGAACAAAGAGAGAGCCAGAGAGCTACAGAAACAAGAAAAATGGGCATAGAGAGGCTGGGCCTGGAACAGAGAGAGGGGGCTAATCAGTTCTTTTATTCTGTCCCACAGTTAGTAGTTTAGTTTGTTTCAAGAAAGAAATATAATTTCTTTCAATGAATTTTGTAAGTAATCAGAAAATATTTTCATCTCTCAGAGCTGGTGGTGTTAATTTTATAGTTTTTATAAGTTTTTTTTGTTGTTGTTTTTGTTGTTGTTTTGTTTTGATTTTTTGTTGTGTTTTTTTTTTTGGTGGGACTAATTTCTTAAGAACAATATAAGCCAGGTATGTTGTCACATACCTGTAATAACACCTACATGCAATGGTGAGATCACCTTGGCCCTAAATATTCTAGACCTCCCTGGACAATACACAACATACCAAGTGCCTATCTCAAAAATGAAATAAATCAATCCAATTTATCTTCTATATTTGTATCTTGTACCTTTGGAAACTAATAAGATAATGAATCAAAAACAAATTTCAATTATCTGTATGATTAAAAACAATAAGAAATGTTAAGAAGTTTAAAAAAAAACACGGCAGTGATGGGGAGGGAGGAGCCTGGGTGGGAAAGTGGACAAGAAGGTGAAGAAAGGAACATGATCAGGTATTGGGGTGTTGAACAGGACTGAAGCACTGAGGACAAGCACAAAGAATGGAAACAGGCAACTTTGTCAGATAGGAGGTGAAAAAACCCTCTAGAATATATCAGAGACCTGGGAGGTGAGAGACCCTAAGGACATGGAGGAGGGATCTAAGAGGAAATGCCCTACAAGGGGGAGAGGGAACTTGTAGAGTCCTCCTCCAGTGGAGGTACAGGACATCAAGTTGAGAGATGGGATTATCATCCCAAAGTTAAAAGTTCTAACACAGAATTGTTTCTGTCTGAAAGAACTGTAGGGAAAAAAAAATGGAGAAAAGCCTAAAGAAAAGGAGATCCAGTGAATGGACCAAATTGAAATCCAGCTCAAGGAGAGGCATCAAGGCCTGACACTATTACTTATGCTATCATATGCTCACAAAAAATGAGCTTATCATGACTGCCCTCTGAAAGACCAAACCAACAGGCGAAAGAGTCAGATGCTGAAATTTATATGCAACCAATGGACAGAAGCTGGGAACACCTGTGGATGAATTGGGGAAAAAAGCTGGAAGAATCTGAGGAAGAGGGCTACCCAGTAGTAGGACCAACAGTCTCAGATTTCCCAGGATCACTCAGACACTGAGCCAGCACCTAGGCATCATACACCAGCTGATATGAAGCCCACAATAAATATACAGCATAAGACTGCCGGGTCTGGACTCAGTCAGATAAGGTACATCCAATCCTCAAGGGAAAGGAGGCCCCAGGGAGAAGGGAGGTCTGGTGAGGTAGAGGCTGGATGGTGGGGACATACTCTTGGTGATGGGGTGTGGGGGCTTGGGGGCATGGGGGTATGGGGGCATATGGAAAGGGGGTATGGGATTTGTAACAGTCAGAGGGTGGACTAGGGGGGCGATAAAGTCTGGACTTAGAAGAAAGATTAAAGAATAAATTATAAATAACTCACTACAATAGTGTGGGGAAGTTTGGTCCAACGGGCTATTTTCCATTCACATATTCTTTTAGATTTTATTTGGAAGTTAATATAAATATGCTCTTATAATTAAACAAGAAAATGATTAGAGATGTTAAAAAATAAAGGAGTTGTATTTTGACTCTAAAGGTATACCTCCTAGTTAACTTTGTAATCACATCATTGAGATTTAACTTCCTTCAGAGAAGCATCAGAATAACAAGGATGAAAGAACCTTTCAAACTCTGTTTTATAGGAGACAAAAAAGTTAGCAATTTTTTTTAATTTGGTTACAAATGTACAAGCAAGTGAAAAATGTGCATGCTTCATTAGTTTGAAGATTGGAAATTAGAAAAGTACTTCAGAGTATTCTCCATGATGTCTCTTTTAAACACAGACATTTTTTCTCCGTTCACCATCTGTATCAAAAAGCATATCTTAGTTGTTGGTCCCCAAGTTCATCAAACCCTAAAACAGAAAAGAACTTCATTAAATAAACTCCCAAGAATACAAATATGAAAGATTCTGTGAAAATGATTTATAGGGTAAGGGTTAGGTAGGGTTGGGATTAGGGTTAGTGTTAGGGTTAGGATTAGGATTAGGGTTACTTTCAATGCTTGTTTTTCTTTTTGATAATTGTTCTACAAAGGTAAAAGGAAAACATTACTATAACAATTCTGTTTATTTTTGGTGTTACTGCCATGCAGCATGAATGCTAAGCTAACAATCAAGCAGTTATGTATCTCCAATAATAAAATATATACATGAGCAAAAATAATTCCATATGAAACATAAAAGGAATAATCTTCCAACTGACTTAAATTTTTGACAACGATTATGTCTAAATATACTTATATTTTTAAAATAACATGAAATAAAATTATGCTACCAATTGTGGGGTAAGAAAACTTTTTTTTTAATGAAAAAGAATTTTCCATAATGCACAGAATGACCTTAGCCTCCCAAATACTTATATTTATAGGCATGCACCATGCAAACATGAACTTGGAAATATCCTAGTCTGGGAAGCTTAACTCTAGCTAGCGTTAATGCTTTTACCATATAATGTCATCATTTTGCTAAATAGCATAAGCAATCCAAGGAGGTAGTTCACTACATCATCTCCGTATCTACCTCCCCCCCCCCACACACACACACATGTGTATGTGCCATGTCTTCTACCTTCTCTTCCATTCTTAAGGATGACATATACTTGTTTTTTTACTAAGTTCAAGGTTTTCCTTTGTCTCAACTATTGTCAAAAGTTACAGCAATTGTAATTTTGATTTTACATTTATGACTCTAGCTGGCCGTCAATGTAATACCTATAGAACTAAGTTTTATAAAGTTTGATTTAGAATGATCACAAGGTCATGAATACTCATGATCAATAAAGATACACTGCCTCAAAATAAAGTATAAAAATATGTCTGAGGACAAATTTTAGTTGCTGATTGGTTTTCTCTAGGTTCCAATCTCAAGTAACACAGGGAAGTAGTAACATAAAGTTCTCTTTGTATTCTTTATGTTGGCACACAACCATGGTAATTTTCATTTAAAAAAAAATATTAAGACAATCTTTTACACCTTTTCTCCTTGGGCTACTACATACCTATTTTGTCCTTTATTCACTGTGATCAGTTTTGTACCTCACATTTCCACTCAAATCATCTTTATTAAGTAAATTGACCTCCAATTTGTTAAGTTTACCTTTAAAAAAAATACACCTGCATACATATGGAGACAAAGGGTTAATATTGGGTGTCTTCTTCGGTTGCACGCTACTCTTTCGGAGACAGAATCTCACTGAACCTAGAATTCATCCATTATGCTACACCTGGTTGCTACGAAGATCTGGGAATCTTCTTATCTCTGAATTAAATCTGAGTTTGGTCTTTGTAAAATGCTCACCAATACACCAACTTTTTTTTGTTGTTGTTGTTGTGTTGGTGGTGGCTTTTTTTAGTTTTGCTAGTTTGTTGTTTTTGGTGATGGTGGTGGTGGTGGTGGTGGTGGTGGTGGTGGTGTGTGTGCCTGCATGCTGATCAGCGAATATAAGCTCGGGTCTCCATGCCTACACAGGAGAAAAATTACCAACTAAACCATCTTCCAGCCCTGAAAATCAATCTTATTTTGCCCATTTGCAGAATATGACACAGTTAGTGATCTTTTCTTCTTCAAAATTTTCCTTCACTCATGGTAGTTTTCATTCTACCAATTGTTCTCTTCCATTAATGGCTCCCACTCACCAGCTGCCTCATGCAGATTTACAAATATTGAAGTACTCTGAGGGGCTGTCTTTAGACTCCTCATTTACATGGATGATCACTCATCCTTGAAATTTCATCCCGAGGTCAATGTTTAAAAATTGCCTTCAATTGGAGTATTTATTTATTTATTTATTTGTTTGTTTGTTTGTTTATTTATTTACTTATTTACTTATTTACTTATTTACTTATTTACTTATTTACTTATTTACTTATTTACTTATTTACTTATTTACTTATTTACTTATTTACTTATTTACTTATTTATTTATTTATTTATTTATTTATTTAGTCTTTAGTTCCTATCTCTTTCCTGGACTGACCCATAATGGTACCTTCATCAATGCCTTCGGAGGCAAGAATTGTTTTACTGTTCATTTCCAATTGAATACTTTCCAAACTATTAACCAATCAAGTAAAAAATAAAATTAGTTAATAAGATCATCGTTGTCTCAGATCTTACTTGGAAACCATGTGATGACTGCAGTGATTGGCACAGTAATGGAGAGATGATATAAAATGTTTTGGTGATATTCTTCCTAAGGAATATTCTGCCAGGACTGTTGAGAAAGGTTTTTTCCATCCACTGTTGTTACTAAATTTGTACTAATTTTAAGATTGAAAGAAAGTATTTGCCAATTTGAGTTGGTTTTCTAATATTAACAACAAAGTCCAGATGACAACAGTAAATAAGCTTTCTCTCTCCTTTCAGCTCTGGTGTATTGTGCTTCATTTTGTAGACACTGGTAATCCTCTCTTCATCTTTCTGCAAATGTCTGCCTCTTGAAAATTTATGATCTGGTCTACCATAAAACGCCTAGTGTTTTTCATTGATATAGTATGTGATCAGTGGTTTATATCTCAGTAGGACTACAACAGAGCCAAGGATAGATAGATAGATAGTGAAACTTAATTTAGTTTCATGTGCCCAAATCAAGGCTTGTTTCTCCATTCCTACTTGATACTTAGTTATACTAGTTTAAATATAAAGTTAGTTATGGTACCAACCGCTGATTTTTTTTTTCTGAATTTCTATACATCCATATCAGACTTCTGAAATGTAGTTATATACTAATCACATAATTTTTTATTGATGTTCTTCCTGTAAAGCACAGTAATGAAAGCAGTTACATTTCATACCAATATGAAAAAGAACACTCAAAACAAATTAAATTAATAATTTCATATTATAAAGAGAAAAATAGCAGTATAAAATTATCTAATGGAAAATCATTATAGATTTTTTCCCATAACATATTATGAGAGAAGTATCCTTTTATATTTTAGCTTTTCAAAATTAAATTAGTTTGTGTGTTTATATATAAATATAAATATAAATAAAAATAAATACAAATGTAAAAATATGAATATGAATACGAATATAACTATGAATATAATGATAAATAAAAATGGATATAAATATAAATAATATATATATATGAGAAATAATTATATTTCACAGTGTTTTTTCATTATTTCCTACCAAATATAAGGTCTAATTTATTTTTCATATATTGCCTCAGTTAAGACTTAGTGTAAAACATAAGTCAATTAAAATATAGAAAATGCCCACATATGTAACTGTAGTTGTTGTTTTTCCATATTTTTAAGCATAATAATCCATAAATTACATTTCTAAGACTATGTGCAGGACTTCTGTATTTCCACAATGAATGTAAATTAAATTTAAAATCTCATTAACAGTTACTTAAAGAAGAAAATAAAATTTTCACAGATTTCTAAGAATTTGATTTAGTTTCCTTGAAGGCATTATGTTATAGGGTTAACTGTTTAGACAAAATCAAAGCCACATATTTTTACTAAAGGTTCAGACGTGATATATTTTTTTAAACTTCAGCCATATATAATTTTTCAAATGATACACATGTGGTCCTACAATTCTAACAACTCTACCTCTTTCGATTTTTCTATTTGCAAAGCCTTTCTAATTTCTGGTTGCTGCCATTGAAAGAATCTTTCATATACATTTCCATCCATTTTTTCTTTATGTGAAGCTTCTTATAAATGTCACCTGTATTAAAAATTAAGGGTCATTTTGAAGAAACTTTAGGTGATTCCATGTATTCATAAAAATAGATATAGATAATAGATAAAATCCATTCAATAATGCCAAGAAAACTTAAAATTAAATGAAAGATATCACCAACATGCTTCATACTTTAGAATACTTTAGGGTTTTGTATGTTCAGATGAAGGATGTTCAACCAGTAAAGTCTACAGAAATGTTCCACAACACAGAAAACAAAACAAAACAAAACAAACAAACAAAAAAAACCCCAAAACACTCCATGTATTTTAGACAAGAAATATCTAATCTTATCTGAATTTTAATCAAAAGATCAAAGGTGGGCTTTAATTCTTCATAGGGAAAAACTTTTAATACAGGCTAATTCTTTTCTAAATCTACAAAAGATAATGCAACTGAAAGAACAAACTTGACTGTGGAATTGTTAGACACATTATTTAAAATATTCAATTTCAAATAAGATGGCAGCCAGGCATATTGGTTCCATTTTAATCCTAGTACTCTGGAGGCAATAGCAGGCAGATCTTTGTGAGTTCCAGGTTAACCTGGTCGACATAGTGAGTTCCAGGACAGCCTGAGCTACAAAATGAGACCCTGTCACTATCAAACCTGAGTTTGAATCCTAGCACCTACATGATGTGCACAAATATCTCCAACTCCAGTTCCAGAGGATGTGATGCCTTGTTCTAAATTCTGCATGCACCATAAAAACCAATGAGAGTATTGGAAAGATAATTCAGCAGTTAAGAACACTGGATCCCTTCCAGAGATCTGAGATTGGATTCCCTGCACCCACAAGGTGGCTCACAGCATATAACTTCAGATGCAGGGGATTCAATGGTTTCATCAAGACTCCACAGGTACCAGACACACATGTTGTACACATACACACGTGAAAGCAAAACAACCATACCTATAAAATAAAATGTAAAAAAAAGTAATAAGGGTTACTTTAAAGAATTCAGTTTTCCACTGTGCCATATAAAGAAAGAAGCACAGAGGCATCCTAGAAAAGGAACTGACTAAATATAAAATTAAAACTGGGTCAATGAAAATATGTTTCATGTACAGAATTTTGTATACATATCACTTAGGTTTAAGTACATGGAACTCTAAAAGTGTTTACATCAATTTTTTCCTCTTAAAATCCCTTCAAAGAAGTTATGATGATGCCTCAATACTTGAGAGCCTACTGTGAAAAGTGGAAGTTCACAAATTAGAATCTAGTACCCATCTACAAAACCAACCATGGATGGTTGTTTCTACAAGAACAGCACTGTGGTTGACAGAGTGAGAATTGCTAGGTCTTGCTGGATGCTTGTCTACCTGCATGTTTGGTGAAAGACCTGTCTTAAGGAAATAAGATGAAAAGTAATAGAGCATCACCCAACATCCTCCTCTGCCCTCCACATGTGTATATATGTACCACAGACAAAAACATACAAAAAATAAAAATTAAGTTTCATTAATGTCATACCAAAGCACCATTTTCATTTTCTGTATCACAGAAAAAAATATTCCACGATGCTAAATCAAAAATATTTGCAAGAGTCTGTGTCATGAGTAGACCTTGGGATCTGACTCTGCACCTAATCCCACAAGAGCCAGAGGAAACTCAACTTCCAGGTGCTCTACCACTCGCAGGATCATAGGAAAGGCCCCCACATCAGGAATAACTGAGTCCCAAAAGATCTAGGGACAGAGGAAATCCTGCCTGTCCAGTGGCCTGGATTTCTTCCTGACTGAACCTGTACATAGGGCAGACCTGAGGTCCTGGCTCAGAAACCACTCTTAAGACATCCAGAGGGAGTCCCACTCCAAGGTACTCCTAAGTGCCCAAGATCACATGATCACAAAGGAAGCTTGACTCTCAAGAGATGTGAAAACACACCCAGGAACACTGGAGTTCTGACAGAAGATCACAGCTTTTAAATGTTATTGTTAGATATAGGGTTGTTTTAAGTTTATCTCAAATTTGTAATCAGGCCCAAGGACTATGATTTCCTTGCACTTTGCAAAGAATCCATAATTCATGATTGCCATTGGCTTCAATACAAGGTATTCAATCCTGTCAAATTCCAGCTTTCTTTGAATAAAAAATTGTCTTCCTCTAACTGTGGGATTTGATAAAATGAATAGTGTGCTATCCAGTGTGTTGCCTCAAGAGTCTGGCAACATTTCTGATTCCAAGAACAGCTTAAAGATAACCAAGGGAAAGATTGGTACAGAGAAAATAACCACCAAGAATGCTGGTGTGTCAGACACTGAAGACTTTCACAGAAGGAAAATAAAAACAACCCCCCCAAAACACCCGAATAAACAAACAAACAAACAAATACACAATAAAAATGATACAAGAGTGAATCTACTTGGGCAGAATGTGAATCAGGTAATCAGGCCATTTTTGTAGGGATTTATTTTGGATTTCTAGGAGGCCATATGAAAATGTAAATTCTAGATGCTCAATGTTTCTGAGTGTAACTCCAGAAGGAACCAGCCTGATAGGGGTTCTATGATGTAAGCTGAGATAGGGTGAGGTCACAGAGCACTGGTCAGAGTGTGCACATCTATTCCACTTGGAGACACTAGAATTCCTTGAAGCTGGGTTCAGTATCTTCACAGTGGTGTGTGAAAGCCAGGTCAGCTCCTGACCCATAAAATTGTTACAGAGCCTTTTGGTGCCTGGCCTGGTTCACAAGACAGAATCTTGAAAACTAGGAAATTTGTTTCGGGTATGTGCATTTATTAAGTATCTTGGACTCCCATGGCTCCTTAAGGCTATATGTTTTCCCTTCTACAGTGAGTAACTGTACATTCTAATTTCTCCCACGTTTGGGATCTAGGAGGGTGGACGTTATAGGATATTTGATCTCCTGAGTTTATTAACCTTGCTAACAATATCTCCTTCACGATTCCACTAATATGCCAAAACTCCCCTTTGTCCATGTGCATTTTAGAAGATATTACTTCTAAATGACTGATATGGCATGGATTTGTTGAGATCTTGTTGAAGTCGGAGATGCAATGGCTTCAATAATATGCCTCAGACTGGGTCTGGAGACACAATACAGAAGGCCAGTTGTGTGCTCTGTTCCTAGGTAGATATTTGTGAATGTAGCCACCTAGCTCAGGGCATGCAAATACAAGAGAGGTATCGTGACCACTCTGGCTCATTTTTTAATTCTATTCTGCTTTATCCTTGGGGGCAATAGACATACCAACTTCCACACTGACCTACCCATTTAAGGAAAGTTTCCTCAGCAGAGGAAAATTAGCTCAGGGCTGAAGAAATGTTTATCTGAGTATGTTAATCTAAGCTCTAGAGAATTACTTGTTAATTTCCCTATGTTCATTTCCTTGAATCCCTTGTTTGTTGGTTTATTTGTTTGTTTAAATTTATTTTGAGTTTCTCTGTGTGTAGCTATGGCTGTCAGACCAGGCTAGCCTTGATGTCACAAAGGTCAGCCTCCCACTACCCCTTGAAATCTGGGATTAAAGACTTAGGTCATGACCATCTCCTATTAAATTCTTTTTTTATTCGTTTGTTTTCTATGTTCGTTTTTTGTTATTTTGTTCTTTGTTTTGTTTGTTTGTTTGTATTGTTGTTTTTGTTCTTTTTGAAACAGGAATACTCTGTATATCACTGGCTGCCCTGGATCTAACTTTGTAGACCAGGTTGGCCTCTAACTCAGAAAAATGCCAGACCCTACTTCCTGAGTGCTGGGAATAAATTCATGCACCATAATGGCTGGCTTATGAACTTCATATTTTGATAAAATTGACTTTAGAAGCACACACCTGATTAGCATAGCCTTCTTCACCTACCCAGAAGTTCTCTTAAAGAAGAGCATTGGTCCAGCATTCTCTCGCACCCCAAACCCATTGCCCTTTAGGATCTCATATTTATGACAGAGGCAACAACATTGTTTCTGGTTTTAACAGGCAAGATCTTCAAACCCAGACAATGGCCAAGTATGATGATTGAACAAAGAATGATAGTCACAAGACAGTGGACCAGGGTTGCTGTGGCCTACTACACCAGTTCTACAGCCATGTAGAAGACAATACCTCTGAAGAGGCTGAGCATGACATCCCTCAAAAAGAAGAGGAGGAGGATGCCTTCATCCCAGGCCCTGAGAATTATTGTCGGCTGCAGAATTTCTCACAGTTGGAAGGAAGGTAATGAACCTGTCTGCCATTGGAAGGCCATAGTTCTAGATCAACTGCCAACAAACCCTTCTCTTCATTTGCTGAAGTATGACGGTATTGACAGCGTCTATGGACAGGAGCTCCACAGTGATGAGAGGATTTTAAATCTTAAGGTCTTGACTCACTATATAGTATTTCCTCAGATAAGGGATGCCCACTTCACCAGAAGCCTGGTTGGCAGAGCGGTGCAACACAAATTTGAGGGGAAGCATGGCTCTGAGGAAAACTGGAATGGGATGGTGCTAGCCCAGGTGCCAGTCATGAAGGACTGGTTTTACATTAGCTACAAGAAGGATCAGGTCCTCTACATTTATCAGCTCCTGGATGACTACGATGAAGGTAACCTTGACATCATTCCAGAGACTCCTCATGCTGAGGTGACATCACATGATAACAGTGACTTCTTAATAGGAAACTGGGTGCAATACACCAGAGAGGATGGTTCTAAAAATCTTGGAAAGGTTGTTTACCAAATTCTTGCCAATCCTTCTGTGTACTTTATCAAGTTTCATGGTGATTTCCAGATCTATGTCTATAATCTGGTGTCAAAGACTCCTTAAGGTGAAAAAATCACAAAAATACAGGCCCATAAACTTGTAGAATAAGAAAAAAAATGTTTGTTTTCCTGTGTTGTCTACCTAAGTGTCTTTGACAAACCCAGTATGATTGCCAATAAAATTTGTTTTGCTCTAAAATTTAAAACGTGTGACATGACATGCTGTGAGTGAAGACTTTGGTGGAAGAGATGGGCTATGGGGAAGAACAGTACATACATCTGATATCACACATGGTAAAATTAATAGGACTTAGCATCTCTGCTCTGTATGGAGGACTGGGATTGGAGATGGGATGTGGAGGAGCAGGGATCGCAGCAAAAGAAGGATGTTTATTAAGTAGGAAAGAAGGATATAACATCAGTAGAATCTCTGGTATGATTGCTGAGGAAGAAACAAAGTTGGTGAAAGAGTGACAAATAAAAGGAATTTGGCCTTGGAACATAAGGAGTAACCCATTAAAATGATCCAAACAGATTCAGCAATTAGAGAGTATCAGGTTTCATTTGAATAATGAAGTCTAGTGAAACTTGTCTCTCTTTTTAATATTTTTATCTTTTCTTATATGTGTGAGGTTAGGACATGTGCTTGTGAGTGCAGTTGACCACAGAGATATGAGTTGTTGGGTCCCCTGGAGCTGCCATTAATGGTGATTGTGAGCCTTGAATATGAATTCAAGAAACCAAATCCAGTCTTCTCGACTTAGAGTCATCTCTCTAATCCCATAAAGATATCTACGTTAAGAAATACATTTTTTACATGCAGAAAAGAAACCACTATGAAGGTAAGAAAGATCAAATTGATAGTGAAATTTAAAAAGAACAATGGACACACAAAGGAGTAGAGGACACTGAGGGATAAATAAATTCAAAGAAGGAATTCTCACAAAATGAAGCAGGAGACTCAGGAAGAATAGAAAGTTCATGGACATAGTCAAAATTGTGCCATATCCACATTGGCTTCTTTTGTTTTTAACAAATAATCAGCCAGTCATTATAGAAGGATGTGGTGTGTGTGTGTGTTTCTTAGAGTACATTTTACCAGAATAACTAGTGAATCCAAATCTAAGAGTATATATATGAGTCTCTCTAAAACATAATAAACACCATGATTTTTTTTATGTTCAGTTCAAATAAGTAATTCAGAAAATAAAATGAATATGCTGTTAGGTAATTTCAGGTGTTGAATAGATCCTGAGTTCCTTCCCTGAGCACTCTTTGCCACTGATGAATCCTGTGATCTTTTGGATATCTGTGATGAATGTCCCAGATGACCATCAAAATCTCCCACACTGGTCTGTTCCACCTGGCTCTCCACCAAACATATGACTATCTACATATCTGTGTGCTACTTCAACCTGTCTATTCCCTTGAAATTCCAGTCTTTTACTTGTCTGTGACCTCCTTCTCAGAAAACATAGAAGGTGTATCGAATGCATTTGTGCTGACATCTTTCCTATGCTGTTTGTCATGGGTTTCAAATGCTTTGATGTTGCCCACTTGGTAGGTCACTTCTCCTGAGGAGCCCCTGAGCTTCATGGGTGTCTGCCTTGGCCACATCTGCACTCTAAGAGTGTCTCTTTGAGGGAGGCTTATCATGTACTCATTCATTGCTGTTTTTTCTCTCTTGAATAAGTTTGTATGCTGCATGACTAGAAAATACTCTCTATTGTTGATTAATTTTGATATCTGGGAGAGTTTCTGTACTAGCTGGTTGTCTTATTTAGGGTTTCATTCATTTGAAAAGCCACCATGACCAAGGACTCTCATAAGGGACAACATTTCATGAGGGCTTTTCAACATTTCATTACATGTTCAGATGTTCAATACACCATCATCAAGGCAGGAAACAGGGCAGTGTCTTGTCAGGCATGGTGGTGGAGTGTAATCTGAGAGTTATGCATCTTGATCCAATTGCAGCCAGGAGAAAAGATTTGTTTTGCATGCAGCGAGGAGGAGAGTCTCTTCCACACTGGACAGAGCTTTAAAGACCCAGAATGATATGCTTCCTCCATCAAGGACACACCTACTCCATCAAGTCCACACCTCCTCATAGGCCAACTACATTCAGACTGCCAAACTGGTTTCATAGCAACTTGACAAGATCTAAATTCTTTAAAGAGGAGGAGCCTCAGTTGAGAAAATGCCTCCATATGATCTAACTCCCAAGTATTTACTTAATTGGTGGGAGACTGCCCAGTCCATTGTGCATGGTGAAATCCTTATACTGGTAGTCCTGTGCTCTTTATGAAAGCAAGATTTGAGGAGCAAGTCAATAAGCATCACCACTCCATAGCCTATGCATGAGCTCCTGGCTCCATGATCCTGTGTTCTTTCAGGTTCTGTCCCAACTTCTTTGGTGATAAACAGCAATGTGGAAGTATAAACTGAATAAAACCTTTTCTATGTAGTTTCCTCTATGGACCTGGTGTATCCTTACAACAATAGAAACAGTAAGTGGGACAGATTCTTTCAGAAGCTAAATGTCAAATAGTATCACTGTCACTTATCCTATAACCACACACAATAATGTATAGACGTTTCATTTTAATTTAAAGGTAAGATGTACTCATTACCTATATGACAGGTAATTGTTCTAGTTTGCTTCTTTCTCACCATAAAGAATACTACAATCAAAAATAACTTGGAAATAAAAGGGTTAGTTGCTTACAGGTTACAGACTATCTCCCAGGAATCCAAAAATAGGAACTTGAAGTGATAACAGGAAACACTGTTTATTGGCTTGACCCTGTCTTAGTCACTGTTCTATTGCTCTGAAGTGACACCATGGTTAAGGCTATTATTAGAAAATAAAGCATTTATTTGTATGATGGGATACAGCGTCATTACTTTGGTCAATCATCATGGCAGGGAGCACAGAACTGAAGCAATAGAGAACTATTGATTCTTAGGCAGCCTGAGAGAGAGAGAGAGACAGAGACAGAGACAGAGACAGAGACAGAGACAGAGACAGAGACAGAGACAGAGACAGAGACAGAGACAGAGACAGAGACAGAGACAGGGACAGGGACAGGGACAGGGACAGGGACAGGGACAGGGACAGGGACAGGGACAGGGACAGAGACAGAGACAGAGACAGAGAGAGGCAGAGAGTGACAGAGAGAGACAGAGAGACAGAGAGATTGAGAGAGAGAGATTGAGAGACAGAGAGAAAGACAGAGAGACAGAGAGACAGAGAGACAGAGAGAGACAGAGAGAGACAGAGAGACAGAGAGACAGAGACAGAGACTTAGACAGAGAGACAGAGACAGATACAGAGACAGGGACAGAGAGATTTTGCCATTACATGGGTTCTTTAAATACAAAAGACCTCTGATTTTCCAAAAGAGCCATTTTCACAATCTTAATCTGCTAATCTAAGAAGAAACAAACTGAAGCAAAAAAAATTCCACCAGTGAGAAACTAAACCTGATAAACAGCTTTTATCATAAATGGGTGTTGGATTTTGTCAAATGCTTTCTCAGCATCTAACGAGATGATCATGTGGTTTAGGTATGTTTTTTAAAAAGCCTTAAACAACCTAAAATAATAATAAATAATCTCTAGAACCCTAAAAAGACACCAAAAAACCTTAAGTCTAAAAAACCAGAAATGTTGATATGAATAATTCCAGTACTTTGGGAGGTAGAGGTACAACCCCTAAAAATTGCCCTAAAATTCAACAAAACCTCAAGAACCCTAAAAAGACCCCAAAAATTATAAAACCATTTTGTGAAACAATGTGCTATAGTATTTGAAGACTCATAAAGTGATGATCGAGGTCATAAAATGTACCCCTTTGACCCAATGGGCTCTCATAAAAATAAATTAAAAATAAAAAAATAAAAATCACTTTTGTTCAGGAACTCATGGGATATTTTTTATTTAAATATGACAAGCAGGTGCAGGGGGAGTCCCAGGGCCCTGAAGTCACTGACGAAGCCTCTGATGGAGGCCAGAGAGGCGAGGTCCAGGGGCAAGAAGTGAGCTGCAGGGGGCGGGGCCAGGGGGTCAAGGCTTTTCAGTCACTCAGGCCCAGGGCAGGAAGTGCATGGCATGGGAGGGGCCTGTGACGTCGGCCTCCATCTGTCTTTCTCCAATTCAACCAATGATGCTGTCCACTAGTTCTTATATCCTGACTATTCTATTATTTTGTTGAATTTATACATCTGATCTAAGAGCTTTCTAGAAGGTCTCTAGGGTTTTTTCGTGTCAGATTATGCAATTTATTACTAAAATTATGTGACTTCAAATTTATCTATTTGAATCACTTTTATTATTTTTTTTGCCTTGCTCTCTAGGCAAGATTCATAATAAATTCCTTTTTAAAAAAAAACTACAATTCTATTCAACATAGGTGTTTCTCAGCCATTTGGTGTTCCTCAGGTGAGAATTCTTTGTTTAGCTCTGAGCCCCATTTTTTAATGGGGTCCTTTGATTTTCTGGAATCTACCCTCTTGAGTTCTTTATATATATTGGATATAAGTCCCCTATCTGATTTAAGATAGGTAAAGATCCTTTCCCAATCTGTTGGTGGCCTTTATGTCTTATTGACGGTGTCTTTTGCCTTGCAGAAGCTTTTCAGTTTCATGAGGTCCCATTTGTCAATCCTAGGTCTTACAGCACATGCAATTGCTGTTCTATTCACTGTATTAAATACGATTGGAAAGAGTACATGACCTTGTTTCTTGATTTTAGTTGTTTGAGTTTTTAGAGACTGGGTTTCTCTGGCTGATCAAGATCTCCCTCTGTAGACCAAGCTGGTCTTGAACTCAAAAATCCTTCTGTTTCTCCCAGTTGCTGGGATTTAAGTCATGGGCTACCACTGCTACAAACACACACACACACACACAAACACACACACACACACACACACACACACTATATATATATATATGAATTAAATAATCTGTTCATAGATGTACTGTGCAAACAGGTAAAACTGTGTTCTAGGAATTTCAGACTTGTCAGGAATAGTCTAATTCTAAAAGGAATAATACATGACATGTATAGTATAATCTTACTGTTCTTAACTGCAGTTCTGGAAGATGAGTAGCATTACTTGTATGTGAGTCCAAACATCCTAATAATCATATTACATTTAACAACACTTTGACAAAGGAGACTCCAGAACTTCTGCTAAAATGGGACTTGCATAAAGTGCCCTGTTCAGATATGGTAGATCCTATGCCCATCTGCACAGATGGGGAAGGTCTTAATGTGTCTTGTGTACCTGTGCAAGACTTGACTGTGGCTTCAGAATGAGGGGAAGGGCCTAGAGATACCTGTGTATATGTGGCCTCTCCTAGAGCATCATGGACATATGTGAGAGATATGTGAGACATATGTGAGACATATGTGAGGGACTCTTGGGCAGGTAGGGAGATTTCTAGCCCTACTTGTGTACTCATTGAAGTTCCAAGAAAACTTTCTTCAGCGGGAGAAGGGGATAACAACTTCTGTCTAGAAGTATCAGGTGTCTTAGCCAACTTGATGGTCAAAACAGGTTCCACGGGGCCTTTTGAAGATGAAGTAGAACCCAGAGCTTTCTGGGCATTTGGAAGATATTCTGGAGACATGTGTTGGCATGGAGAAGGACCAACGGCCCTTTGTCCATATGGATAAGAGTCTATAGCATCTTTTTTTTTTAATTTTTAATATTTTTATTACATATTTTCCTCAATTACATTTCCAATGCTATCCCAAAAGTCCCCCATAGCGCCCCCCACTTCCCTACCCACCCATTCCCATTCTTTTGGCCCTGGCATTCCCCTATATTGGGGCATATAAAGTTTGCAAGTCCAATGGGCCTCTCTTTCCATTGATGGCCGACTAGGCCATCTTTCGATATATATGCAGCTAGAGACAAGAGCTCCGGGGTTCTGGTTAGTACATCATGTTGTTCCAACAATAGGGTTGCAGATCCCTTTAGCTCCTTGGGTACTTTCTCTAGCATCTCCATTGGGAGCCCTGTGATACATCCAATAGCTGACTGTGAACATCCACTCCTGTGTTTGCTAGGTCCCGGCATACTCTCACAAGAGACAGCTATATTTGGGTCCTTTCAGCAAAATCTTGCTAGTGTATGCAATGGTGTCAGCGTTTAGAAGCTGATTGTGGGATGGATCCCTGGATACAGCAGTCTCTAAATGGTCCATCCTTTCATCACAGCTACGAACTTTGTCTCTGTAACTCCTTCCCTGGGTGTTTTGTTCCCAATTCTAAGAAGGTGCACAGTGTCCACACTTTGGTCTTCATTCTTCTTGTGTTTCATGCGTTTAGCAAATTGTATCTGATATCTTGGGTATCCTAAGTTTTGGACTAATATCCACTTATCAGTGAATACATATTGTGTGAGATCCTTTGTGATTGTGTTACTTCACTCAAGATGATGCCCTCCAGGTCCATCCATTTGGCTAGGAATTTCATAAATTCATTCTTTATAATAGCTGAGTAGTACTCCATTGTGTAAATGTACCATAATTTCTGTATCCATTCCTCTGTTGAGGGACATCTGGGTTCTTTCCAGCTTCTGGCTATTATAAATAGGGCTGCTATGAACATAGTGGAGCATGTGTCCTTTTTACCGGTTGGGACATCTTCTGGATATATGCCCAGGAGAGGTATTGCTGGATCCTCCTGTAGTACTATGTCCAATTTTCTGAGGAACCGCCAGACTGATTTCCAGAGTGGTTGTACAAGCTTGCAATCCCACCAACAATGGAGGAGTGTTCCTCTTTCTCCACATCCTCGCCAGCATCTGCTGTCACCTGAATTTTTGATCTTAGCCATTCTGACTGGTGTGAGGTGGAATCTCAGGGTTGTTTTGATTTGCATTTCCCTGATGATTAAGGATGTTGAACATTTTTTTCAGGTGCTTCTCTGCCATTCGGTATTCCTCAGGTGAGAATTCTTTGTTCAGTTCTTAGCCCCATTTTTTAATGGGGTTATTTGACTTTCTGGAGTCCACCTTCTTGAGTTCTTTATATATATTGGATATTAGTCCCTTATCTGATTTAGGATAGGTGAAGATCCTTTCCCAATCTGTTGGTGTTTTTTTTTTTTGTTTTGTTTTGTTTTGTTTTGTTTTGTTTTGTTTTTTTGTCTTATTGATGGTGTCTTTAGCCTTGCAGAAGCTTTGTAGTTTGATGAGGTCCCACTTGTCAATTCTCGATCTTACAGCACAAGCCATTACTGTTCTATTCAGGAATTTTTCCCCTGGGCCCATATCTTCAAGGCTTTTCCCCACTTTCTCCTCTATAAGTTTCAGTGTCTCTGGTTTTATGTGAAGTTCCTTGACCCACTTAGACTTTACCTTAGTACAAGGAGATAGGAATGGATCGATTCACATTCTTCTACATGTTAACAACCAGTTGTGCCAGCACCATTTGTTGAAAATGCTGTCTTTCTTCCACTGGATGTTTTTAGCTCCCTTGTCGAAGATCAAGTGACCGTAGGTGTGTGGGTTCATTTCTGGGTCTTCAATTCTATTTCATTGGTCTATTTGTCTGTCACTATACCAGTAGCATGCACTTTTTATCACAATTGCTCTGTAGTAGAGCTTTAGGTCCGGCATGGTGATTCCACCAGAGGTTCTTTTATCCTTGAGAAGAGTTTTTGCTATCCTAGTTTTTTTGTTATTCCAGATGAATTTGCAGATTGCACTTTCTAATTCGTTGAAGAATTGAGTTGGAATTTTGATGGGGATTGCATTGAATCTGTAGATTGCTTTTGGCAAGATAGCCATTTTTACAATGTTGATCCTGCCAATCCATGAGCATGGGAGATCTTTCCATCTTCTGAATTCTTCTATAATTTCTTTCTTCAGAGACTTGAAGTTTTTATTATACAGATCTTTCACTTCCTTAGTTAGAGTCACGCCAAGATATTTTATATTATTTGTGACTATTGAGAAGGGTGTTGTTTCCCTAATTTCTTTCTCAGCCTGTTTATTCTTTGTGTAGAGAAAGGCCATTGATTTGTTTGAGTTAATTTTATATCCAGCTACTTCACCGAAGCTGTTTATCAGGCTTAGGAGTTCTCTGGTGGAATTTTTAGGCTCACTTATATATACTATCATATCATCTGCAAAAAGTGATATTTTGACTTCATCTTTTCTAATTTGTATCCCTTTGATCTCCTTTTGTTGTTGAATTGCTCTGGCTAGGACTTCAAGTACAATGTTGAGTAGGTATGGAGAAAGTGGACAGCCTTGTCTAGTCCATGATTTTAGAGGGATTGCTTCAAGCTTCTCACCATTTATTTTAATGTTGGCTACTGGTTTGCTGTAGATTGCTTTTATCATGTTTAGGTATGGGCCTTGAATTCCTGATCTTTCCAAGACTTTTATCATGAATGGGTGTTGGAACTTGTCAAATGCTTTTTCCGCATCTAACGAGATGACCATGTGGTTTTTGTCTTTGAGTTTGTTTATATACTGGATTACGTTGATGGATTTCCGTATATTGAACCATCCCTGCATCCCTGGGATGAAACCTACTTGGTCAGGATGGATGATTGTTTTGATGTGTTCTTGGATTCGGTTAGCAAGAACTTTATTGAGGATTTTTGCATCAATATTCATAAGTGATATTGGTCTGAAGTTTTCTATCTTTGTTGGGTCTTTTTGTGGTTTAGGTATCAGAGTAATTGTGGCTTCATAGAATGAGTTGGGTAGAGTACCTTCTGTTTCTATTTTGTGGAATAGTTTGTGAAGAACTGGGTTTAGATCTTCTTTGAAGGTCTGATAGAACTCTGCACTAAACCCATCTGGTCCTGGGCTTTTTTTAGTTGGGAGACTATTAATGACTGCTTCTATTTCTTTGGGGGATATAGGGCTGTTTAGATCATTAACCTGATCTTGATTCAACTTTGGTACCTGGTATCTGTCTAGGAACTTCTCCATTTCATCCAGGTTCTCCAGTTTTGTTGAGTATAGCCTTTGGTAGAAGGATCTGATGGTGTTTTGGATGTCTTCAGGATCTGTTGTTATGTCTCCTTTTTCATTTCTGATTTTGTTAATTAGGATGCTTTCCCTGTGCCCTCTAGTGAGTCTGGCTAAGGGTTTATTTATCTTGTTGATTTTCTCAAAGAACCAGCTCCTTGATTGGTTGATTCTTTGAATAGTTTTTCTTGTTTCCACTTGGTTGATTTCGCCCCTGAGTTTGATTATTTCCTGCGGTCTACTCCTCCTGGGTGAATTTGCTTCCTTTTGTTCCAGCGCTTTTAGGTATGTTGTCAAGCTGCTAATGTGTGCTCTCTCTAGTTTCCTTTTGGAGGCACTCAGAGCTATGAGTTTTCCTCTTAGAAATGCTTTCATTGCGTCCCATAAGTTTGGGTATGTTGTGGCTTCATTTTCATTGAACTCTAAAAAGTCCTTAATTTCTTTCTTTATTCCTTCCTTGACCAAGGTATCATTGAGAAGAGTGTTGTTCAGTTTCCACGTGAAGGTTGGCTTTCTATTATTTATTTTGTTATTGAAGATCAGCCTTAGTCCATGGTGATCTGATAGGATGCATGGGACAATTTCAATATTTTTGTATCTGTTGAGGCCTGTTTTGTGACCAATTATGTGGTCAATTTTGGAGAAGGTACCATGAGGTGCTGAGAAGAAGGTATATCCTTTTGTTTTAGGATAGAATGTTCTGTAGATATCTGCCAGATCCATTTGATTCATAATTTCTCTTAGTTTCTCTGTGTCCCTGTTTAGTTTCTGTTTCCATGATCTCTCCATTGGTGAAAGTGGTGTGTTGAAGTCTCCCACAATTATTGTATGAGGTGCAATGTGTGCTTTGAGATTTACTAAAGTTTCTTTAATGAATGTGGCTGCCTTTGTATTTGGAGCATAGATATTCAGGATTGATAGTTCCTCTTGGAGGATTTTACCGTTGATGAGTATGAAGTGTCCCTCCCTGTCTTTTTTAATGACTTTGGGTTGGAAGTCAATCTTATCAGATATTAGAATGGCTACTCCAGCTTGTTTCTTCATACCATTTGCTTGGAAAATTGTTTTCCAGCCTTTCATTCTGAGGTAGTGTCTATCTTTTTCTCTGAGATGAGTTTCCTGTAAGCAGCAAAAGGTTGGGTCTTGTTTATGTAGCCAGTTTGTTAGTCTATGTCTTTTTATCCCGGAGTTGAGTCCATTGATATTAAGAGATATTAAGGAAAAGTAATTGTTGTTTCCTGTTATTTTTGTTGTTAAAGTTGGCATTCTGTTCTTGTGGCTGTCTTCTTTTAGGTTTGTTGAGGGATTTCCTTCTTGTTGTTTCTAGGGCGTGGTTCCTGTCCTTGTATTGTTTTTTTTCTGTTATTATCCTTTGAAGGGCTGGATTCGTGGAGAGATAATGTGTGAATTTGGTTTTGTCGTGGAATACTTTGGTTTCTCCATCTATGTTAATTGAGAGTTTGGCTGGGTATAGTAGCCTGGGCTGGAATTTGTGTTCTTTTAGTGTCGGTATAACATATGTCCAGGATCTTCTGGCTTTCATAGTCTCTGGTGAAAAATCTGGTGTAATTCTGATAGGCTTGCCTTTATATTTTACTTGGCCTTTTTCTCTTACTGCTTTTAGTATTCTATCTTTATTTAGAGCATTTGTTGTTCTGATTATTATGTGTCGGGAGGTATTTCTTTTCTGGTCCAGTCTATTTGGAATTCTGTAGGCTTCTTGTATGTTCATGGGCATCTCTTTCTTTAGATTTGGGAAGTTTTCTTCTATAATTTTGTTGAAGATGTTTGCTGGTCCTTTGAGTTGAAAATCTTCATTCTCATCCACTCCTATTATCCGTAGGTTTGGTCTTCTCATTGTGTACTGTATTTCTTGGATGTTTTGAGTTAGGATCTTTTTGCATTTTACATTTTCCTTGATTGTTGTGCCGATGTTCTCTATGGAATCTTCTGCACCTGAGATTCTCTCTTCCATCTCTTGTATTCTGTTGCTGATGCTCGTATCTATGGTTCCAGATTTCTTTCCTAGGGTTTCTATCTCCAGTGTTGCCTCATTTTGGGTTTTCTTTATTGTGTCTACTTCCCTTTTTAGGTCTAGTATGTTTTTTTTATTTCCATCATCTGTTTGGATGTGTTTTCCTGTTTTTCATTAAGGACTTCTACCTGTTTGATTATGTTATCCTGTTTTTCTTTAAGGATTTGTAACTCTTTAGCAGTGTTCTCCTGCAATTCTTTAAGGGATTTTTGTGCTTCCTCTTACTGTCTTCTACCTGTTTACCAGTGTTCCTTTGTATTTCTTTAAGTGTGTTATTAAAGTCCTTCTTGAAGTCCTCTACCATCATCAGGAGATATGCTTTTAGATCCGTGTCTAGCTTTTCTGGTGTATTGGGGTGCCCTGGACTGGGTGAAGTGGGAGTGCTGGGTTCTGATGATGGTGAGTGGTCTTGGTTTCTGTTAGTAAGATTATTACGTTTACCTTTCGCCATCTGGTAATCTCTGGGGTTAGTTTTTGTCATTGTCACTGTTTAAAGATTGGAGCAGAAGCTGTGTTCCACTCACCAGCAGTCTCAAAATCCTGTGGCGGGGGTCGTGGGTAGCTGGCGGTACCCCGGTGCTGGTCCAGCCGGAAGAGGCCTGTGGTCCTACTCAGGCCGGTTTTCTGCTTCCCTAACTAATGCAGTCTCTGGTCCCGCGCACAATTGGATTGGAGCAGAAGCTGTGTTCCACTCTCCAGAAGTCTTAAGATCCTGTGGCGGGTGTTGTGGGTAGCTGGCGAGTGTCAGCCGACCCTGCGCCCAAGCTACCCCGGTGCTTTTCTGACCGGAAGAGGCTTATGGCCCTATGTAGGCCAGATTTCTCTCTCCCCAACAGGAGCAGTCTCAGGTCCCGTGTGATTGGACTGGAGCAGAAGCTGTGTTCCACTCACCAGCAGTCTCAAAATCCTGTGGCAGGGGTCGTGGGTAGCTGGCGGGTGTCAGCCGACACTGCGCTCTAGCTACCCCGGTGCTGATCCGGCCGGATGAGGCCTGTGGCCCTACCGAGTCTATAGCATCTTGTGTATTTGGGGAAGATGGCTGATCCTCATGAGGAGATAGGGTAGTTCTCATAGTCTCCTGTGAAATGTGGGGAGGTCCCATGGATTCTTGTGCACAGGTAGAATCCAAGGAATTCCCTTCTTTAGCTGTACAGGATGCTACAGACTCTTGTGTGTGCAAATCACGTCCCATAGCACCTTGTTCACATTGGATTGGATCCAGAACCTTCTATACAGATGGAATCTGTCCTAGAACATCTTTTGTAGATGTGTCACAACCACGAGTCCTTTCTAAAGATGGGTCTGTGGCTATAATTCCTTTTGTAGAGGTATCCTGTCCTACAATCCCTTTATGTGATAGGGTAATACTCAGAGAATCCTGTACAGGTTTTGGAAATCCTAGCATCTTTGGTGTATATGGGGAATTCTTTACAGCCTCTCCTACAGATACATAATGTACCAGCGCCCCCAAGGGCTGCATGGAGGGTTGTATGGTCTCAGCACACTGTATAAAGATGGAGCTTGTTTGGCTCCCTGGAAGCATTTTGGCAGAATCTTGGCTGTTTGGGACCTGATGACAAGTCAGGAGGGCCCTTTTGGCTGGTGGGGGATATTTGAATAATTCTTGATCAGATAGGGACTTTCTGAGGACCCATTGTTTGGAGAGAACATCTTTCAGTCCTCTGCTAGAATGAGAATGTTCAGGGTCACTTTTCATAGCAGGAGAATGATTTAATCTTCCTTTCTGTGGGAGATCAGATTTAAGAACATGTCTTTGATGCTCTTCCATAGAGGGGGATAATCCTAGTGTCCCCCTTACAGATAGAGAAGATTTCAGAACCCCTGGCGAAGATGTTGATGGTTCTAGTTCACTTTGTGTTTGTGCAGAAGGCACACGAGTCCCTTTGGAAGACTCGGGAGATTCTATCACATCTAGCCTATGTGTGAAACTCTCAAGAGCCCCTTCTAAGGATGGCAAAGGTCCTTGAGCTCCTGGTATAAGTGTGGAAATTTTTGTCTCTGATTGGGTAGATATGAGCGGTTTGAGGCTCACTTGGGGAATCATGTTTGCATTTCTTTCCCTTTGGACTGTAAGAGATGATCTGAGCCCGTTTTTTAATGGTAGAGGACTTTGAAAGCCCTCTTGGTTTAAAGGAGAAGTTCTGAAATCCCCTTGGTCAGCAGAGTCAGGTCTCACACTAACTTTACTAGAAGCAGATTGCATAGAGCACTTTGGGAAAGAAGGGGAACATCTTTGGCTGTCTTTGTGACAGGACTTATCTCCATGCTCTGCTTTGGCAGCTGTCAAACATGTTGAACTCTCTTGGGGAAAGGAGATGGAACTCGGTGCATTTGGGACAAAGGAGAAATCTCTGACGTTACCTTTGGGAGAAGGAGGTTTGGATCCCTCCTTGTCTGATGGGGCCTGTGGTAGGTCCCCTTGAACAGAGGAGTCTTGTTCAACATGCTTTGGAGGAGAATTGGAAAGATGAGAGTTAGGTAGGGTAGGGGACATCCTTTTAGAACTCTTTCTGGAAGAGGAGGCATGTATGATTTTCCTTTCAGCACAAGTGGGAAGTCTTTGGGATGCTTGGGAAGAAGTGGAATGTCCCATAGACTCTTGGAAATATCTGGTTAGTTCCAGAACATCTTGGGTTAATAGGGATAGTCCCTGAGCATGTTGGGTGGATATCGACAGTCCCTGAGCATCTTGGGGAGAAGTGGAAGATCCCAGATCTTCCTGGCTAAATCGGGAAGGGTGTGGGGAACCTTGAATGTGCGGGGAAATTACCTGTCCATGTTGTCCAGCAGAAGATGGCCCATGCACTGTGTGATCTTCTTTGAACTTTTGTCTGGCATCTCCTGCCCCATGTTGAAAAGATGTTGCAGGCACTCTGGCACCCAACAGGTCAAAATCCATAGGTTCTTCAAACACAGTGGATATAGACTGGCTTCTTGTCACCTTCCCAGGGATGGGAACAGAAGAGGAGGCTACTCTTTTTCTGGTGGCAGGCTGTAAAACAGATGGTCTGGTATCCCTGGTCAGTGGGTGACTGGTGCTCTCAGGAACCCTCAGAGGAAGTGTAAGTGTCCATTTTTTTGTTCTTTTTTAGATCCTTCAGAGGGTCCGAGGTCCTTTTCTTGGCCGAAGCCTTGACAGGAGCTTTGAGTTTCAGTAGCTTTTCTGTCACATGTGCATCAGGTTTTTTGAATCTCTGGTCTTCATAGGGATTTGGGCACCTGAATTTTACCCAGTTGGTCTAAGGGACCCGGGAGTAGCAAAGTCCCTCGGGTCTCTGCTGGTCAAGTGCTGACCCTGTTGGTGTAAGGTGTTACCATCTGGTTGGGGGACAGTGAAGGGGGTCCCAGGCTGTGGAGGCTGGGAAACCGACGGTCTGTGGTCAGAGGGTAAAGTCCAGGCTGAGGCTTGCTGCCCCCTCTCCACAGTCTGGCCATTTAATCGTGAAGGACATTGTTCAAGAAACATGAAATGGGCCACTGCCCATGAAAGGGGCAGCGAATGTACTTGCAAATGGTTACTCGAGGCTAAATAAATAAATAAATAAATAAATAAATAATACGCTTAAGCAGCTTCCTCTGAGAGAGGCTCTCTCTCCCTAGAACTGTGAATGTGTCCTGAAGGCCAAGCACACAGAATTAGAGTGGCCGTTGGCCTCAGGAATCAAGCAAACTTCGAGAACCGCTGTCCTCATGCCTGCACGGGCCAGTCCTGAGCCTGGAGAGAAGATGTCCTCATGCCTGAATGGGCCAGTCCTGAGCCTTGAAAGTGAGTGTCCTTGAGGTTCACGGGTCAGTCCTCAGCTGGAAAGTGGCTGTTCTCAAGCCTGCACGGGCCAGTCCGAAGCCTGTGGAGAAGCTGTCCTTGTGCCTGCACTGGCCAGTTCTGATCTTCCTCACTTTGCAGTTCTGCTTGAGGTAGCAATCCAATCATCCAAGCTTTCTGAATAAGGAGGGACGCTGAGGAGCCCCTTCTTTTGGGTTAAGAGTGCTTCCTGGTCTGGTGTTTTAGGGATTTTCAGTTCTTATTAGGCTTTAGGTTATTTTTAGCATTTTACTGTTTCTATTTTTTGTTTTCTTGAGTTTTTTTTTTCTTTTTTTTAATTTAAGAATTATAATTTTGTGGTTTAAGTGTTTTAGTGTTAGCAGGCAGTGGAGACCTTGCCTTTAATCCTACACTTGGGAGGCAGAGGTAGATAGATTTAAGAGTTCAAGTTTATCATGGTCTACAGAGGACGCTCCAGGACAGCCAGGGGTACACAGAGAAACCCGGTCTCCAAAACTCAAAAAAAAAAAAAAAAAAAAAAAAAGAAGAAGAAGAAAGAAAGAAAGGAGAGAGAGAGAGAGAGAGAGAGAGAGAGAGAGAGAGAGAGAGAGAGAGAGAGAGAGAGAGAGAGAGAGAGAGAAAGAAAGAAAGGAAGGAAGAAAGAAAGAAAGAAAGGAAGGAAGAAAGGAAGGAAGAAAAAAATTAATTTAGCGATATTTTAGCTTCTTGTGTGTTTTTTTAAGATTTTTAGGATTTTTTTTTATTGTTTGTAGGGTTTATAGAAGAGTGTTTTAGAGTGTTTATTTGTCTTTTTTTTTTCAGGCTTCTAGTGTATTTTTAGTATTTTTTTTCTGTTTCTTTAAATGATTTTAGTGTGTTTTAGGGTTTTGAGGTTTTATTTATCCTTCATGACTTTTTTTTTAATTTTTTGTTTATTGTTTTTTTTTTTTTTACATTTTAGTGGTTTTCTTAGGTTATTTTGCTGTTCTTGTTCTTGAATACTTATTTAAAATTTGAGTGTTTTTAATTTTGGTGTTTCATAGTTTTAGTGTTGCCAAGCAATAGCAGCCCATGCCTTAAAACCCAGGAATGGGGAGGAAAAGGTAGGGGATTTTTGAGTTCAAGGCCATTCTGGTCTAAAGAGGGAGCTCCAGGACAGCCAGGGATACACAGAGAAAAACAGTCTCAAAAAAAACTCAAAAAAAAAAAAAAAAGAAAGAAAGAAAGAAAAGAAAAGAAAAGAAAAGAAAAGAAAAGAAAAGAAAAGAAAAGAAAAGAAATATGAAGAAATTAAGAAATAAATTAAGCCTTCAGGTACACTCCAGCACTGGGGTGCCTTGACCGGGGAGTCTGCTGACACCTGCAAAGACGCACACAGGATCACCCATGGGATCCTAAGATCTCTGGTGCGTGGAACACAGCGTCTGCACCAATCCATTCGCACAGGACCTGAGATTGCATTAACTAGGGAGGCAGATAACCCAGCCTAAACAGGGGCAAAAGTCCCTTCCGGTCCACCCTAGCACTGGGGTTCCTTTCACGTGGAGTTTCCGGACACCCCCAAGTTTCTCACAGGACCCTCCACGGGATCTTAAGACTTCTCCTGAGTGGAACACAACCTCTGCCAGGAGGCAGGTTCGAACAACTGATATCTGGCCACCTTCTGTGAAAGAAGAGAGCTTGCCTGCAGAAAGTACTCTGACCACTGAAGCTAAGGATAGAGCTAGTCTGCTGATAGAGGCTAACAGAGTCACCTGAGGAACAAGCTCCTATCACAGACAACTATAACAACTAGCTTCAGAGATTACCAGATGGCAAAAGGCAAACATAAAATCCTACTAACAGAAATCAATTCCACTAACCATCATCAGAAAGTAGCACTCCCAATCACCTAGTCCTGGGCACCCCAAAACATCCAAAAAGCAAGACCCGGACTTAAAAGCATAACTCATGGTGATGGTAGAGGACATCAATAAGGACTTTAATAACTCATTAAAGAAATACAGGAGTACACAGCTAAACAGGTAGAAATCTTAAAGAGGAAACAGAAAAATTCCTAAAAGAATTGCTGGAAAACATGACCAAACAGGTGATGGAATTGCATAAAGCCATGCAAGACATAAAAAGGGAAGTAGACACAATAAAGAAAACCCAAAGTGAGGCAACGCTGGAGATAGAAACCCTAGGAAAGAAATCTGGAACCATAGATGCAACAATGCAAGAGATTGAAGAGAGAATTTCAGGTGAAGAAGATTCCATAGAGAACATTGGCACAACAATCAAAGAAAATACAGGTCGATAACAATGTCTTCCGCGAGAGATAGTTTCGACCCGGAGCTCCTCTATTATGGCTCCACCATGTGGTCGACACCTCTGTCTCCTGTGGGAGATATGTGTCTGCTCGGAGCTCTGTCATTAAATTACCACATGCTTTTACATTAAGATGGTCGTCTGTTCGTGATTCTTGGATGCACACTGAACAGGAATTGAGTGGGGGTTTCCCCACTAGGTTCTTTCATTTGGATGTTCCACGGAGATCTGCATGACCCAGGAACCCCGAAAGACCCCTTGGAGCTGCCTGCAGCTACAGGGCTGGACTGAGAACTTCAGCAGCAGCGGCATGCACAGGCCGAGACAAGGCGCTATGTGGGAAACTGTGTCCCAGGAACAAAGATATGGAGGTTTCCCCAGGATGCCTGCCCCACCACCACCACACATTTCACCACCTGCAAGACGGGCAAGAAAAGAAAGAGGGGCGAGGCCTGCGGGGGTCTCCCAGCGCCGGCCTCTCCTAGCTTCCTAGGGCCAACTGGAGTCACCTCTTCTGCCGCCTTCCCTTGCATCCCCGAGTTGGCCTGGTGCAGCCATCTGTGAGAGCTGCCTTCCCTTCCCTGCCTCACATGTTTTCTCTTCTAGGGTGGTCCCACCCTAAGCTGCTAACCAGCGAGGGAGACATCTGCCCACTTAAAACTTCTGTCCCAGGTAAAGAGCACCTACAAGTCTAATCACCAGGCTCTGACAAATGCGTATAGAGGTCTAGAAAAAGGTGAGCTTAGACTGTAAGAAAAAGCAAAGCTTCGGCAGACTGAGGAGAAATAGATAATAGTAAAAATAGAGATAAAAGAGATTAGAGAGGTTCGAGATGAGAGAGATACCCGAAATGAAAAATATTTAGAGTAAAACCAGTAAGTAAGAGGCAGAAAAGGCATATTACAAAAGGAGAGAGAGAGAGAGAGAGAGAGAGAGAGACAGAAAGAGACACAGACAGAGAGACAGAGAGACAAATAGAAAGAGAGACAGAGAGACAGAGACAGAGAGACAGAGACAGAGAGAGAAAGAGAGGAGAGAGAGAGGAGAGAAAGAAGGAAGGAAGACTCAAGAACTCCGGGGTACTGGTTAGTTCATAATTTTGTTGCACCTACAGGGTTGCAGATCTCTTTAGCTCCTTGGGTACTTTCTCTAGCTTCTCTATTGGGGGCCCCGTGCTCCATCCAATAGCTAATTGTGAACATCCATTTCTGTGTTTGCTAGGCCCCGGCATAATCTCACAAGTGACAGCTATATCAGGGTCTTTCAGCAAAATCTTGCTAGTGTATGCAATGGTGTCATTGTCTGGAGGCTAATAAAGAGATGGATCCCTGGATATGGGAGTCTCTAGATGGTCCATCCTTTTGTCTCAGATCCAAATTTTATCTCTGTAACTCCTTCCATGGGGGTTTTGCTCCCAATTCTAAGAAGGGGCAAAGCGTCTACACTTTGATCTTCATTCTTCAGTTTCATGTGTTTTACAAATTGTCTCTTGTATCTTGGGTATGCTAAGTTTCTGGGCTAATATCCACTTATCAGTGAGTCCATATCATTTGAGTTCATTTGTGATTAAGTTACCTCACTCAGGATGATGCCCACCAGGTTCACCCATTTTCCTAGGAATTTCATAAATTCATTCTTTTTAATAGCTGAGTAGTACTCCCTTGTGTAAATATATCCCATTTTCTGTATCGATTCCTGTTTTGATGGGCATCTGTTTTCTTTCCAGCTTCTGGCTATTTTAAATAAGGCTGCTATGAATATAATGGAGCATCCGTCCTTCTTACTGGTTTGCACATCTTCTGGATGTATGCCCAGGAGAGGTATTGCGGGATCCTCCAGTAGTACTATGGTCAATTTTCTGAGAAACCGCCAGACTGATTTCCAGAGTGGTTGTAAAGCTTGCAATCCCACCAACAATGAAGGAGTGTTCCTCTTTCTCCACATCCTCACCAGCATCTGCTGTCACCTGAATTTTTGATCTTAGTCAGTCTGACTCGTTTGAGATGGAATCTAAGTGTTGTTTTGATTTGCGTTTCTCTGATGATTAAGGATGTTGAACATTTTTTCAGGTGTGTACTGGCTAGTTTTGTGTCAGCTTCACACAGCTGGAGTTATCACAGAGAAAGGAGCTTCAGTTAGGAAATGCCTCCATGAGATACAACTGTAAGGCATTTTCTCAATTAGTGATCAAGGGGGGAGGCCCCTTGTGGGTGGTGTCATCTCTGTGCTGGTAGTCTTGGTTCTATAAGAGAGCAGGCTGAGCAAGCGAGGGAAAGCAAGCCAGTAAAAGAACATCCCTCCATGGCCTCTGCTCAGCTCCTGCTTCCTGACCTGCTTGAGATCCAGTCCTGAATTCCTTTGGTGATGAACAGCACCATGGAAGTGTAAGCCGAATAAACCCTTTCCTCCCCCAACTGGCTTCTTGGTCATGATGCTTGTGCAGGAATAGAAACCCTGACTAAGACAAGGTGCTTCTCTGACATTCAGTATTCCTCAGGTGAGAATTATTTGTTTAGATCTGAGCCCCATTTTTTAATGGGGTTATTTGATTTTCTGGAGTCCACCTTCTTGAGTTCTTTATATATATTGGATATTAGTCCCCTATCTGATTTACAATAGGTAAAGATTCTTTCCCAATCTGTTGGTGGCCTTTTTGTCTTATTGACAGTGTCTTTTGCATTGCAGAAGCTTTGCAGTTTCATGAGGTCCCTTTTGTCAATTCTCAATTTTACAGCACAAGCCATTGCTGTTCTATTCAGGAATTTTTCCCCTGTGCCCATATCTTCGAGGTTTTTCCCCACTTTCTCCTCTATAAGTTTCACTGTCTCTGGTTTTATGTGGAGTTCCTTGATCCACTTAGATTTGACCTTAGTACAAGGAGATAAGAATGGATATATTCACATTCTTCTACATGATAACCACCAGTTGTGCCAGCACCATTTGTTGTAAATGCTGTCTTTCTTTCACTGGATGGTTTTAGCTCCCTTGTCGAAGATCAAATGACCATAAGTGTGTGGGTTCATTTCTGGGTCTTCAATTCTGTTCCATTAGTCTACTTGTATGTCACTATACCAGTACCATGCAGTTATTATCACAATTGCTCTGTAGTACAGCATTAGGTCAGGAATGGTGATCCAACCAGAGGTTCTTTTATCCTTGAGAAGAGTTTTTGCTATCCTAGGTTTTTTGTTATTCCAGATGAATTTGCAGATTGCTCTTTGTAATTCGTTGAAGAATTGAGATGGCATTTTGATGGGGATTGCATTGAATCTGTAGATTGCTTTTGGCAAGATAGCCATCTTTACAATGTTGATCCTGCCAATCCATGAGCATGGGAGATTTTTCCATCTTCTGAGATCTTCTTTAATTTCTTTCTTCAAAGACTTGAAGTTCTTATCATAGAGATCTTTCACTTCCTTAGTTAGAGTTAAGCCAAGGTATTTTATATTATTTGTGACTATTGAGAAGGGTGTTTTTTCCCTAATTTCTCTCTCAGCCTGTTTATCCTTTGTGTAGAGAAAGGCCATTGACTTGTTTGAGTTAATTTTATATCCAGCTACTTCACCGAAGCTGTTTATCAGGTTTAGGAGTTCTCTGGTGGAATTTTTAGGGTCACTTATATATACTATCATATCATCCGCAAAAACTGATATTTTGACTTCATCTTTTCCAATTTGTATCCCCTTGATCTCCTTTTGTTGTCTAATTACTCTGGCTAGGACTTCAAGTACAATGTTGAATAGGTAGGGAGAGAGTAGACAGCCTTGTTAAGTCCCTGATTTTAGTGGGATTGCTTCAAGCTTCTCACCATTTACTTTGATGTTGGCTACGGCTTTGCTGTAGATTGCTTTTATCATGTTTAGGTATGGGCCTTGAATTCCTGATCTTTCCAAGTCTTTTATCAAAAATGGGTGTTAGATTTTGTCAAATGCTTTCTCCGCATCTAACGAGATGATCATGTGGTTTTTGTCTTTGAGTTTGTTTATATACTGGATTACATTGATGGATTTCCGTATATTAAACTATCCCTGCATCCATGGAATAAAACCTACTTGGTCAGTATGGATGATTGCTTTAATGTGTTCTTGGATTCGTTTAGCGAGAATTTTATTGAGTATTTTTTGCATTGATATTCATACGGGAAATTAGTCTATAGTTCTCTATCTTTGTTCAGTCTTTTTGTGGTTTAGGAATCAGAGTAATTGTGGCTTCATAGAATGAGTTGGGTAGCGTACCTTCTACTTCTATTTTGTGGAACAGTTTGTGCAGAATTGAAATTAGATCTTTGAAGGTGTGATAGAACTCTGCACTATACCCATCTGCTCCTGGGCATTTTTTGGCTGGGTGACTATTAAAGACTGATACTATTTCTTTAGGGGATATGGGAATGTTTAGATCCTTAACTTGATCTGGTATCTGTCTAGAAATTTGTCCATTTCGTTAAGGTTTTCCAGTTTTTTTTTTTTTTTTTTTTTTTTTAGTGTAGCCTTTTGTAGAAGGATCCGATGGTGTTTGGATTTCTTCAGGATCTGTTGATTATCTTCCTTTGCATTTCTTGATTTTGTTAATTAGAATGCTGTCCCTGTGCCCTATAGTGAGTTTGGCTAAGGGTTTATCTATCTTGTTGATTTTCTCAAAGAACCAACTCTTCGATTGTTTAATTCTTTTAATAGTTCTTCTTGTTTCCAGTTGGTTGATTTGGGCCCTGAGTTTGATTATTTTCAGCCGTCTAATCCTCTTGGGTGAATTTGCTTCCTTTTGTTCTAGAGCCTTTAGATGTTTTGTCAAGGTGCTAGTGTGTGCTCTCTCTAGTTTTTTTTTTTTTTTTGAGGCACTCAGAGTTATGAGTTTCCCTCTTAGAAATGCTTTCTTTGTGTCCCATAGATTTGGGTATTTTGTGGCTTCATTTTCATTAAAATCTAAAAAGTCTTTAATTTCATTCTTTATTCCTTCCTTGACCAAGGTATCATTGAGAAGAGTGTTGTTCAGTTTCCTCGTGAATGTTGGCTTTCTATTATTTATGTTGTTATTGAAGATCAGCCTTAGTCCATGGTGATCTGATAAGATGCATGGGGCAATTTCAATATATTTTGTATCTGTTGAGGCCTGTTTTGTGACCAAATATATGGTCAGTTTTGGAGAAGGTCCCATGAGGTGCTGAGAAGAAGGTATATCCTTTTGTTTTAGGATAAAATGTTCTGTAGATATCTGTTAAGTCCATTTGTTTCATAACTTCTGTTAGTTTCACTGTGTCCCTGTTTAGTTTCTGTTTTCACGATCTGTGCATTGATGAAAGAGGTGTGTTGAAATCTCCCACTATTATTGTGTGAGGAGCAATGTGTGCTTTGAGCTTTACTAAAGTTAATGAATGTGGCTGCCGTTGCATTTGGAGCATAGATATTCAGAATTGAGAGTTCCTCTTGGAGGAGTTTACCTTTGATGAGTATGAAGTTTCCGTCCTTGTCTTTTTTGATAACTTTAGGTTGGAAGTCGATTTTATTCGATATTAGAATGGCTACTCCAGCTTTTTCGTCAGACCATTTGCTTGGAAAATTGTTTTCCAGCCTTTCATTCTGAGGTAGTGTCTGCCTTTTTCCGTGAATTGTGTTTCCTATAAGCAGCAATATGTTGGATTCTGTTGGGGCAGCCAGTATATTAGTCTATGTGTTTTTATTGGGGAATTGAGTACATTGATATTAAGAGAAATTACATAAAATTAATTGTTGCTTCCTGTTATTTTTGTTGTTTAAAGTTAGGATTCTGTTCCTGCAGCTGTCTTCTTTTACGTTCGTTGAAGGATTACTTTGTTGCTTTTGTTGGTATTAGTTTCCGTTCTTATATTGGTGTTTTCCCTTTATTATACTTTGAAGGGCTGGATTCATTGAGAGATATTTTGTGAAATAGGTTTTATCATAGAATACTTTGGTTTTTCTTTCTACAGTAATTGAGAGTTTTGCTGGGTATAGTATCCTGGGCTGGCATTTGTTTCCTCTTAGGGTCTGCATGACATCTGTCCAGGATCTTCTGGCTTTCATAGTCTCTGATGAGAAGAATGTTGTAATTCTAATAGGCCTGCCTTTATATGTTACTTGACCTTTTTCCCTTACTGCTTTTAATATTCTATCTTTATTTTGTGCATTTGTTATTCTGATTATTGTGTCGGGAGTAATTTCTTTTCCGGTCCAGTCTATTTGGAGTTCTGTTGGCTTCTTGTATGTTCATGGGCATGTCATTTTTTAGGTTTGGGAAGTTTTCTTTTATAATTTTGTTGAAAATATTTGCTGGCCCTTTAGGTTGAAAATCTTCATTTTCATCAACTCCTATTATCTGTAGGTTTGGTCTTCTCATTGTGTCCTGGATTTCCTGGATGTTTTGAGTTAGGATCCTTTTGCGTTTTGTATTTTCTTTTTTTTTTTTTTCTTTTTCTTTTAGAATTTTTATTTATTTATTTATTTATTTTACCTGTCCTGAGCTTTGGAGCCTCTATGCACAATGTAACTTTTAACTAATCTCTAATATCTTGGCCAGTCCTTGATTTACCTGGGCAAGGAAGGCAGGTCCATTACCTCGGGAAGATTTCTTTTAGGTTCTTTTTGGCTATCACATTGGCCATCTCAGTCTTTTAAGGCTACTGCCATTCGTGTACCAGCTTGAACTCTCAGACCAAGAATGATCTGATCCTACAGATCATTTTGAGTACCAGTTTTTTCTATCAGAATGTCAGCACAGGGATGAGTATGTGAAGTCTTGGGCAGTAGGGTAGAGATTGAGGACAGCAGGTAGAGCGAAGTTCACTAGTTCAGTTAACAAAAAGCTCTGATAATGTGTCACAGGAGCGTTGGTAGTCATCTATCAGGCAGGAGGGTTTTGGATAATGCTTTTAAGTGTGTGGGGTGCAACTACAGTTATTTGCTGTCCCAAAGTGAGCTTATCAGCATCTTTGATAAGTAGAGCTATTACAGCAGTAGCTTGTAGGCAAGAAAACCACCTGCTGGCAACAGGGTCTAACTTCATGGATAGGTAAGACACTGGCCTTTTTCAAAGTCCTAAAGTCTGAGTAAGGATTCTTTTGGTGACCCGTGATCTCTCTTTTACATAAAGAGTGAAAGGCTTGGTTAGGTCAGGCAAAGGCTGGCCATCATTAGAGCCTTTTTTATTTCACTAAAGGCTTTCTGGTGATCTGCGGTCTACGCAGACACTTCCCCTACCTTGGTTAGGGGGTACAAGGGGCAGCTAAGGTAGCCAACCCAGGTATCCCGAGCCTGCAGAAACCAGCGGTGCCCAAGAATTTTCTTACTTGCCTTGGTGTAGTTATAGACTTTTTTTTTTTTTTTTTTTGGTTTTATTTAGCCACTGCTTCCCATCTCGAAAGGTGTATTTTAAATAAGTAACTTTAATCTGACACAGCTGAGCCTTTTTAGCTGAGGCTCGGTCTTCTGTTGCCCAGATTTCTTGTCTAGATCTTGTCTTTTTCTTTTTCTATTATCACTGTGGCCAAGATTCTAGTCAAATTTCTCTCTTGTTTACGATCCCTCTTGTCTTCTCTTTTTTGCCCCTCGCCCCCCTCTCTCTCTCTCTCTCTCTCTCTCTCTCTCTCTCTCTCTCTCTCTCTCTCTCTCTCTCTCTCTCCATTTGTAATATGCCTTTTCTGCCTCTTACTTACTGGTTTTACTCTAAATACTTTTCATTTGGGGTATCTCTCTCATCTCGGACCTCTTTAATCTCTTTTATCTCTATTTTTACTATTATCCATTTCTCCTCAGTCTGCCGAAGCTTTGCTTTTTCTTACAGTCTAAGCTCACCTTTTTCTAGACCTCTATATGCATTTGTCAGAGCCTGGTGATTAGACTTGTAGGTGCTCTTTACCTGGGACAGAAGTTTTAAGTGGGCAGATGTCTCCCTCGCGGTTAGCAGCTTAGGGTGAGACCACCCTAGAAGAGAAAACATGTGAGGCAGGGAAGGGAAGGCAGCTCTCACAGATGGCTGCACCAGGCCAACTCGGGGATGCAGGGGAAGGCGGCAGAAGAGGTGACTCTAGTTGGCCCTAGGAAGCCAGGAGAGGTCAGCGCTGTGGGAACCCCTGCAGGCCTCTCCCCTCTTTCTTTTCTTGCCTGTCCTGCAGGTGGTGAAATGTGTGGTGGTGGTGGGGCAAGCATCCCGGGGAAACCTCCATATCGGTGTTCATGGGCCACAGATTCCCACGTAGCGCCTTGTCTCCGCCAGTGCATGCCACTGTTGCTGAAGTTCTCAGTCCGGCCCTGTAGCTGCATGCAGCTCCAAGGGGTCTTTCGGGGTTCCTGGGTCATGCAGATCTCCGTGGAACATCCAAATGAAAGAACCTAGTGGGGAAACCCCCACTCAATTCCTGTTCGCTGTGCATCCAAGAATGATGAACAGATGACCATCTTAATGTAAAAGCATGAGGTATTTTAATGACGGAGCTCCGGCCGACACATATCTCCCACAGAAGACAGAGGTGTCGACCACATGGTGGAGCCATAATAGAGGAGCTCCGGGTCAAAATTATCTCTCGCAGAAGACAGTGGTATCGACCTGTATTTTCTTTGATTGTTGTGCCGATGTTCTCTATGGAATCTTCTTCACCTGAAATTCTCTCTTCAATCTCTTGCATTCTTTTGCTGATGCTTGCATCTATGGTTCCAGATTTCTTTCCTAGGGTTTCTATCTCCAGCGTTGCCTCACTTTGGGTTTTCTTTATTGTGTCTACTTCCCTTTTTATGTCTTGCATGGCTTTATTCAATTCCATCACCTGTTTGGTCATGTTTTCCTGCAATTCTTTTAGGAATTTTTCTGTTTCCTCTTTAAGGTCTTCTACCTGTTTAGCTGTGTTCTCCTGTATTTCTTTAATGAGTTATTAAAGTCCTTCTTGATGTCCTCTACCATCACCATGAGTTATGCTTTTAAGTCTAGGTCTTGCTTTTTGGATGTTTTGGGGTGCCCAGGACTAGGTGATTGGGAGTGCTACTTTCTGATGATGGTTAGTGGAATTGATTTCTGTTAGTAGGATTCTTATGTTTGCCTTTTCCCATCTTGTAATCTCTGAAGCTAGTTGTTATAGTTGTCTGTGATAGGAGCTTGTTCCTCAGGTGACTCTGTTAGCCTCTATCAGCAGACTAGCTCTATCCTTAGCTTCAGTGGTCAGATTACTTTCTGCAGGCAAGCTCTCTTCTTTCACAGAAGGTGGCCAGATATCAGTTGTTCGAACCTGCCTCCTGGCAGAGGTTGTGTTCCATTCACCATTCTTAAGATCCCGAGGAGGGTCCTGTGAGGAACTCGGGGGTGTCCGGAAACTCTACGTGAAAGGAACCCCAGTGCTAGGGTGGACCAGAAGGGACTTTTGCCCCTGTTTAGGCTGGGTTATCTGCCTCCCTAGTTAATGCAATCTCAGGTCCTGCGCGAATGGATTGGTGCAGACGCTGTGTTCCATGCACCAGAGATCTTAGGATCCCATGGGGGATCCTGTGTGCGTCCTTGCAGATGTCAGCAGACTCCCTGGGCAAGGCACCCCAATGCTGGAGTGGACCCGAAGGCTTCTGTGTAATAAATTTACTTGTCTATTGATCTAGCCAGACACTACTTCACTATAAAAAAGATGATGACTCTTTGGACATATCAGGATTTCTATGTATTGTTTTTTCTTTTTATTAATTTTTATTTTTTAGAATTTAACATTTTTTTAAAGGTATTTAGGCCTTTTTGATAATTGTTTTAGAGTTTTTTTTGGATTTCAGGGTTTTAGTGTATGTTTATGGTTTTAGTTTTGGAGTGTTTTAGAGTTTTATTTTTGGTTTTCAGTACTTTAGTGTATTTTTAGTGGTTTTTTTGTTTTTTTGTTTTTTTTTTTTTTTTAGAATTGTATGGTGTTTTAGGATTTTGGGGATTTTTATCAAAAAATTTTTAAGGTTTATCTTTTATTTGGATTTATTTATTTATTTATTTATTTTTCGTGTATTTCACTATTATTATTTTTTTTAATGTTTAGGTTTTATATTTATAGTTAGAGTTATAAGATTGCCAGGCATTGGTTTCCCATGCATTAAATCCCAGCACTTGGGAGGCAGAGTTAGGTGGATTTTTGATTTCGAGGCCAGCATGGTCTACAGATGGCAGTCCAGGACAACCAGAGACACACAGAGAAACCCAATCTCCAAAAAACAAAACAAAACAAAACAAAACAAAACAAAACAAAACAAACAAACAAAAAACAAACAAAAAAAAACAAAATAAAACAAAAAGTCTTGTAAGTTCATACTGTGTCCTTGTTTTATTATTATTATTATTATTATTATTATTATTATTATTATTATTATTTATAATTTTAGTGTTTTGTTAAGGCTTTTGTAGGGTTTTTATAAGACGGTTTTGTTTTGTTTTGTTTTGTTTTTTTTGTTTTGGTTTTCAGTATTTTAGTGCACTTTTAGTGTTTGATCTTTTTTTTAATGATATTAGGGTATTTTTGGATTTGGGGTGTTTTATTAAGTGTTTTTTAAGGTTTTATCTTTGTTTTTCAGGGTTTTTTACTGTGAGTTTTTGAGTTTTCTTATCTTTTCCTTTTAAATTTTTAAGTTTTATTTGGTGAGTTTAAGAGTTTCAGGGTTGCAGGGTGTGGTGGCACATGCCCAGATGAAATGCAGGAGGAGAGGCCCTCTGTCAGTGAGAGGACCATTTACCTCGAGTTGATCCTTAGAACTGCTACCGCCTCAAGAGTCTCATCGAATCCTTCTTACTAATTTCCGGCAAGATACAGGAAAACTGTGTTCTCTGGGCCTAGCCAAGCCCATTTTGTGGAAGTCTGCTCTTTTTCTCCTCTTAGATGAAATCTTGCACAAGCCTTATGATTTTCCACTCACTTTCAGACAATAAAAAGGCCTCCAGGTTCAATAACAGCTCCATTCATTCCTGTATAACGAAATAAACTCCAGCTTTCATTTAAAGGTAAATCTCCAGGTTAGAATCAATATTCTGTATCCACAGTCTTTTATTTTGAGAAAATACAGAAAAGATGAAGGTAGGAAGAGAGTACTAGGGGAGGATTCTAAAGATCATCTGAAGGACAGAGTTCTTGCCCCAAGATCTGTCTCAAGCAGAAAGCTCTGAGAGGATAATTCACTATCCTTTCTTCTTAAAAACTTTCTTCTGCAAATTGTATCTTGGGTATTCTAGGTTTCTGGGCTAATATCCATTTATCAGTGATTGGATATCAAGTGACTTGTTTTGTGATTGGGTTACCTCACTCAGGATGATATCCTCGAGATATATCTGTTTGCTTAAGAATCAAGAGATTCATGTAATTCATGCTTTGCAGCCCTGCCCTTGGGCTGGGTGAGATTAGTAACTGGGCTTTGTTCTTCCTTATAGGATAGCAAGGGCAGGAAACCTCTCCCAGCAATTTTAGCTAAGGAAGGCTCAGCTGACTGGCCACTTGCATTCCAATCCTCTTCTACAATAGACAGTTTCTCTGTCTGTCTGTCTGTCTGTCTGTCTGTCTGTCTGTCTGTCTGTCTATCCGTCTCTCTCTCTCTCTCTCTCTCTCTCTCTCTCTCTCTCTCTCTCTCTCTCCCTTTCTTTCTCTCTTTCTTTCTTTCTTTCTTTCTTTCTTTCTTTCTTTCTTTCTTTCTTTCTTCCTTTTTCTTCTTTTTTTTTTCTTTTTTTTTGTGGGAGGGGGTTTGAGGAATGGATTTCTCAGTATATCCCTGGCTTTTGTTGAGATCAATCTGTAAACCAGGCTGACCTTGAAATAAAAAATCTACCTGCCTTTGCATCCCAAGTTCTGGGTTTCAAGGCAAGGACCACCACAGTCTGGCAACCCTAAAACAATTAAACCTCAAACATAAAATTCTATTTTTTTTAAATCAAGATCAACAACAAGAACAACAACAAAAATATTAAGAAATACACTAAAAAGCTAACAAGGAAAATAAAGCCTAAATTAAACCACTGAACCATAAAATACACTAAGAACCTTATAAAAACAACAACAACAACAACAACAACAACAGACAAACAAACAAAAAACAAAAACAAGAAAAAAAAACACTAAAAATACACAGGAAACCTATAAACCAAACCAAACCAAACCAAACCAAACCAAACCAAACCAAACCAAACCAAAACAAAACAAAACAAAACAAAACAAAACAAAACAAAACAAAACAAAACCTCTAAAACACTCTTCAAAAAACTCTACAAAACCTTATGAAAACCTATAGTCAACTAAAAAAAAATACACAAGGCAAAATGTTCCTAATACCTTTCTTTCTTTCTTTCTTTCTTTCTTTCTTTCTTTCTTTCTTTCTTTCTTTCTTTCTTTCTTTCTTTCTTCTTTCTTTCTTTCTTTCTTTCTTTTTTCTTTCTTTCTTTTTTTCTTTCTTTCTTCTTTTCTTCCTTTCTTTCTTTCTTGCTTTCTTCCTTTCTTAATTTCTTCCTTTCTTCCTACCTTTCTTCCTACATTTCTTCCTTCCTTCCTTTCTTTCCTTCTTCCTTCCTTATTTCCTCTCTCTCTCTCTCTTTTCTTTCTTTCTTTCTTTCTTTCTTTCTTTCTTTCTTTCTTTCTTCCTTTCTTTCTTTCTTTCTTTTTGATTTTTTGGAGATTGTTTTCTCTGTGTATCCCTGTCTGTCCTAGATCTCCTTCTATAGACTAGGCTGGCCTCGAACTCAAAAAGTGACTACCTCCACCTCACAATTACTGAGATTTAAGGCAAGGGCCACCACTTCCTGGCAACCGTAAAACTCATAAACTCCAATTATAAAACCTTAATATTTATTTAAAAAAAAATCAAACACACATCACGCACAAACACACACACACATACATATGAAGACACATAAATGCCGGGTTTGGTGGCACACGCCTTTGATCCCATCACTTGGGAGGCAGAGGCAGGCAGGTTTCTGAGTTCGAGGCCAGCCTGGTCTACAGAGTGTATTCCAGGACAGCCAGGTATATATAGGGATACTCTGTCTCAAAACACACACAAATACACACACAAACACACACACACAAACACACACAAACACACAAAACGTAAAAAAATAACCTAAAAAAACAAAAATCCTAACACACAATGAAAAAAAAAAATTAAAGCCTAAAAAAAAAAAAAAAGAAATCTAAAACCTTAAAAAAACCCGAATATCCTTAAAAAAAAAACGAAGAAACAAACAAAAAAAAACAACAACAGCAACAACAAAACCCAAAAAGGAAAAACAGAAAAGAACACTTCAATACACAAAAATACTGAAAACGAAACCACTAAAACACTCTTCTTAAAACCCTTAAGAAAAACACTAAAATTCTAAAAACCTCAAAAATATACAAGAACTCAAAACTGACTCAAAAATTGATTTTTTTTTCTTTTTTTTTTTTTTTTTTGGTTTGTTTGTTTGGTTAGTTGGTTTTTGTTGGTTTTTGGTTTTTTGACTTTTTGGAGATTGGGTTTCTCTGTGTTTCTCTCTCTGTACTGAAACCCAATCTATAGAAAATACTGGCCTGGAACTCAGAAACCTAATACCTCTGACTCCCAATTACTGAGATTAAAGGCAAGGGCCACCCCTTCCTGCCATTCCTAAAATACTGAAACTTTGAAAATAAAATCTTAAATTTAAAGAAAAAAGCCTCTAAAATACACACACACAGACATCGAGACACACACACAAACACAAACAAATAAACCTAAAAAAAGTGAAATATAAAACTCTAAAAAAAAATTTAAAAAACCCCAAAACATTAAAACACCCTAGAATCTTAAAAAAAAAAAAATTCCAAAAAAAAATCCTAAAATATTGAAAACCAAAAAAAAAAAAAAACCCTCTAAAAGCTACTTCAACAAACCCTACAAAACTTTTATAAAAAAAAAATAACATTGTAAAAAAAAAACATAACAAAACAAAACAAACAAACAAACAAACAAAAAAACCAGTTAGTCCAAAATGTCCATAAAGTAATTTCTTTCTTTCTTTCTTTCTTTCTTTCTTTCTTTCTTTCTTTCTTTCTTTCTTTCTTTCTTTCTTTCTTTCTTTCTTTTTCTTCCTTCCTTCCTTCCTTCCTTCCTTCCTTCCTTATTTCCTTTCTTCCTTCCATCTTTTTTCCTTTTCCTTCTCTCTCTCTCACTCTCTCTCTCTATGTATGTATCTATCTATTTCTCTCTCTCTCTCTCTCTCTCTCTCTCTCTCTCTCTCTCTCTCTCTCTCTCTCTCCTTTTCCTTTTCTATACTTTTTAGTTTTAAAACTGGGTTTCTCTGTTTATTCCTGGCTCTCTGGGAGATCAATCTCAAGACCAGGCTTGCCTCCAACTAAAAAATCCCCTACCAGTTCACCTTAGGGCTATCATTTATATGAAAGGGGCAGCCATTGCCTGCCAACTCTAAAATTATGCACCACCAAAATAAAAACCCTCAATTTTTAAATAAATATTCAAGAATACACCCACAAAAAAAGAACATAAATAAAGCAATGAAATATTAAAATAAATAAATCCTTGAAGTCTAAATGAAACCTGAAAAGTCCAAAACACACTAAAAATTGAAAAACAGAAAAAATATGAAAAATACAGAAAAACACTAAAAATACATTCAATACCGAAAACCAAAAAATCCTCTAGAACACTCTTCTTAAAACCCTACAAAACCCTTAAGAAAAACACTATAATTCTAAAAACAAATCCTACAAAACCCTTATGAAAAAATAATATTGTAAAAACTAACAAACAAGCAAAACTAAAACAAAAACCAAAAAACAAAGTTAGACCAAAATGTCCAAAAAGTTATTTGTTTGTTTGTTTATTTATTTAATTATTTATTCGTTTTTTCTTTCTCTCTCTCTCTCTCTCTCTCTCTCTCTCTTTCTTTCTTCTTTTCTTCCTTTCTTGCTTTAGTGCTTTCTTGCTTTCTTCCTTTCTTAATTTCTTCCTTTCTTCCTACCTTTCTTTCCTTCTTCTTCCTTCCTTCCTTCCTTCCCCCCATCCCTCTCTCTCTCTCTCTGTCTTTTTCTTTCTTTTTGAATTTTGGAGAATGACTTTCTCTGTCTTTTCTGGCCATCCTGGGTGTCACTCCATGCAATAAACTAGCCTCCATCTTAAAAATCCCTTAGTTGTTCATCCCTAGGGCTAGGTTTTATAGGCAATGGCCCTCATTAGCTGGCAACGTTAAAACCATGAAAAACCAAAGTTAAATCCCACAAATTTTAAATAAATATTCAAGAACACACACACACACACACACACACACACACAATCCCAATGTGAATTAAAATAAAAAAAAAATAATAAATAAAAAATAAATTACTGAAGGGAAAATACTACGCCCAAATCTTAAAACACAGTAAAATTGTTTAAAAAACTAGAAAAAAAATACACTGGACATCTGAAAACAAAAAACCCTCAAAAGCACTCTTCTAAAAATCCGGGAAATCAAATGAAGTTAAAGAACTTAAAGAACTATCCTTTCTTTATCTATCTTTCTTTCTTTCTTTCTTTCTTTCTTTCTTTCTTTCTTTCTTTCTTTCTTTCATTCTTTCTTTTTCTTCCTTCCTTCCTTCCTTCCTTCCTTCCTTCCTTCCTTCCTTCCTTCCTTCCTTCCGTCCTTCCGTCCTTCCCTCTTTTTTCCTTTTCCTTCTCTCTTTCTCACTCTCTCTCTATGTATCTATCTATATATTTTTTCTCTCTGTCTCTGTCTCTCTGTCTCTGTCTCTGTCTCTCTCTCTCTCTCCCTTTCATTTTCTATATTTTTTAATTTTTATAAACTGGGTTTCTCTGTTTATTCCTGGCTCTCTGGGAGATCAATCTCAAGACCAGGATAGCCTCCAAATAAAAGATCCCCTACCAGTTCACTTTAGGGCTAACATTTTTATGAAAGGGGCAGCCGTTGCCTGCCAACTCTAAAATTATGCACCACCAAAATAAAAACCCTCAATTTTTAAATAAATATTCAAGAATACACCCACAAAAAAAGAACATAAATAAAGCAATGAAATATTAAAATAAATAAATCCTTGAAGTCTAAATGAAACCTGAAAAGTCCAAAACACACTAAAAATTGAAAAAAAGAAAAAATATGAAAAATACAGAAAAACACTAAAAATACATTCAATACCGAAAACCAAAAAATCCTCTAGAACACTCTTCTTAAAACCCTACAAAACCCTTAAGAAAAACACTATAATTCTAAAAACTTAAAAATATACAAGATCCCAAAACTGACCCAAAAACTGTTTGCTTGTTTTTGTTTGTTTGTTTGTCTGTTTGCTTGTTTTTGGTTTTTTGAGTTTTTGGAGATTGGGTTTCCGGTTTCTCTGTCTGTCATGGAGCACACTCTGTAGAAAATGCTAGCCTCGGGCTGGTGAGATGGCTCAGTGGGTAAGAGCACCCGACTGCTCTTCCAGAGGTCCAGAGTTCAAATCCCAGCAACCACATGGTGGCTCACAACCATCCTTAACGAGATCTGGCGCCCTCTTCTGGAGTGTCTGAGGACAGCTACAGTGTACTTACATATAATAAATAAATAAATCTTTAAAAAAAAAAAAAAAAAAGAAAATGCTAGCCTCGAACTCAGAAATCACTACCTCTGACTCCCATTTAGTGTGATTAAAGGCAGGGCCACTACTTCCTTGTATTCATAAAGTACTTCAACTTCAAAAACTAAACCTAAAAATTTAAAAAGGAAAAGAAAAAGAAATATATATATATATATATATATATATACTCTAAAACACACAAACAGACATACAGATACACACACACACACACACACACACAACACACAAATAAACCTAAAAAAAAAAGGAAAGATAAAACTGTAAAAAAAAAATCATTAAAAACCCCCAAACACTAAAACTCCCTAGAATTTTAAATAAACAAACAAACAAACAAACAAACTAAAATACACTAAAATCTCGAAAACAAAAACAAAAACCAAAAAACAATAAACAAACAAACAAACAAACAAACAAAAATTCTAAAAGCCACTTCAACAAATCCTACAAAACCCTTATGAAAAAATAATATTGTAAAAACTAACAAACAAGCAAAACCAAAACAAAAACCAAAAAACAAAGTTAGACCAAAATGTCCAAAAAGTTATTTGTTTGTTTATTTGTTTGTTTGTTTATTTATTTAATTATTTATTCGTTTTTTCTTTCTCTCTCTCTCTCTCTCTCTCTCTCTTTCTTTCTTCTTTTCTTCCTTTCTTGCTTTAGTGCTTTCTTGCTTTCTTCCTTTCTTAATTTCTTCCTTTCTTCCTACCTTTCTTTCCTTCTTCTTCCTTCCTTCCTTCCTTCCCCCCATCCCTCTCTCTCTCTCTCTGTCTTTTTCTTTCTTTTTGAATTTTGGAGAATGACTTTCTCTGTCTTTTCTGGCCATCCTGGGTGTCACTCCATGCAATAAACTAGCCTCCATCTTAAAAATCCCTTAGTTGTTCATCCCTAGGGCTAGGTTTTATAGGCAATGGCCCTCATTAGCTGGCAACGTTAAAACCATGAAAAACCAAAGTTAAATCCCACAAATTTTAAATAAATATTCAAGAACACACACACACACACACACACACACAATCCCAATGTGAATTAAAATAAAAAAAAAATAATAAATAAAAAATAAATTACTGAAGGGAAAATACTACGCCCAAATCTTAAAACACAGTAAAATTGTTTAAAAAACTAGAAAAAAAATACACTGGACATCTGAAAACAAAAAACCCTCAAAAGCACTCTTCTAAAAATCCGGGAAATCAAATGAAGTTAAAGAACTTAAAGAACTATCCTTTCTTTATCTATCTTTCTTTCTTTCTTTCTTTCTTTCTTTCTTTCTTTCTTTCTTTCTTTCTTTCTTTCTTTCTTTCTTTCTTTCTTTCTTTTTCTTCCTTCCTTCCTTCCTTCCTTCCTTCCTTCCTTCCTTCCTTCCTTCCTTCCTTCCTTCCGTCCTTCCGTCCTTCCCTCTTTTTTCCTTTTCCTTCTCTCTTTCTCACTCTCTCTCTATGTATCTATCTATATATTTTTTCTCTCTGTCTCTGTCTCTCTGTCTCTGTCTCTGTCTCTCTCTCTCTCTCCCTTTCATTTTCTATATTTTTTAATTTTTATAAACTGGGTTTCTCTGTTTATTCCTGGCTCTCTGGGAGATCAATCTCAAGACCAGGATAGCCTCCAAATAAAAGATCCCCTACCAGTTCACTTTAGGGCTAACATTTTTATGAAAGGGGCAGCCGTTGCCTGCCAACTCTAAAATTATGCACCACCAAAATAAAAACCCTCAATTTTTAAATAAATATTCAAGAATACACCCACAAAAAAAGAACATAAATAAAGCAATGAAATATTAAAATAAATAAATCCTTGAAGTCTAAATGAAACCTGAAAAGTCCAAAACACACTAAAAATTGAAAAAAAGAAAAAATATGAAAAATACAGAAAAACACTAAAAATACATTCAATACCGAAAACCAAAAAATCCTCTAGAACACTCTTCTTAAAACCCTACAAAACCCTTAAGAAAAACACTATAATTCTAAAAACTTAAAAATATACAAGATCCCAAAACTGACCCAAAAACTGTTTGCTTGTTTTTGTTTGTTTGTTTGTCTGTTTGCTTGTTTTTGGTTTTTTGAGTTTTTGGAGATTGGGTTTCCGGTTTCTCTGTCTGTCATGGAGCACACTCTGTAGAAAATGCTAGCCTCGAACTCAGAAATCACTACCTCTGACTCCCATTTAGTGTGATTAAAGGCAGGGCCACTACTTCCTTGTATTCATAAAGTACTTCAACTTCAAAAACTAAACCTAAAAATTTAAAAAGGAAAAGAAAAAGAAATATATATATATATATATATATATACTCTAAAACACACACACAGACATACAGATACACACACACACACACACACAACACACAAATAAACCTAAAAAAAAAAGGAAAGATAAAACTGTAAAAAAAAAATCATTAAAAACCCCCAAACACTAAAACTCCCTAGAATTTTAAATAAACAAACAAACAAACAAACTAAAATACACTAAAATCTCGAAAACAAAAACAAAAACCAAAAAACAATAAACAAACAAACAAACAAACAAACAAAAATTCTAAAAGCCACTTCAACAAATCCTACAAAACCCTTATGAAAAAATAATATTGTAAAAACTAACAAACAAGCAAAACCAAAACAAAAACAAAAAAACACAGTTAGACCAAAATGTCCAAAATGTCCAAAAAGTTATTTGTTTGTTTATTTGTTTGTTTGTTTATTTATTTATTTATTTATTCGTTTTTTCTTTCTCTCTCTCTCTCTCTCTCTCTTTCTTTCTTCTTTTCTTCCTTTCTTGCTTTAGTGCTTTCTTGCTTTCTTCCTTTCTTAATTTCTTCCTTTCTTCCTACCTTTCTTTCCTTCTTCTTCCTTCCTTCCTTCCTTCCCCCCATCCCTCTCTCTCTCTCTCTGTCTTTTTCTTTCTTTTTGAATTTTGGAGAATGACTTTCTCTGTCTTTTCTGGCCATCCTGGGTGTCACTCCATGCAATAAACTAGCCTCCATCTTAAAAATCCCTTAGTTGTTCATCCCTAGGGCTAGGTTTTATAGGCAATGGCCCTCATTAGCTGGCAACGTTAAAACCATGAAAAACCAAAGTTAAATCCCACAAATTTTAAATAAATATTCAAGAACACACACACACACACACACACACACACACACAATCCCAATGTGAATTAAAATAAAAAAAAATAATAAATAAAAAATAAATTACTGAAGGGAAAATACTACGCCCAAATCTTAAAACACAGTAAAATTGTTTTAAAAACTAGAAAAAAAATACACTGGACATCTGAAAACAAAAAACCCTCAAAAGCACTCTTCTAAAAATCCGGGAAATCAAATGAAGTTAAAGAACTTAAAGAACTATCCTTTCTTTATCTATCTATCTTTCTTTCTTTCTTTCTTTCTTTCTTTCTTTCTTTCTTTCTTTCTTTCTTTCTTTCTTTCTTATTCTTCCTTCCTTCCTTCCTTCCTTCCTTCCTTCCTTCCTTCCTTCCGTCCTTCCGTCCTTCCCTCTTTTTTCCTTTTCCTTCTCTCTTTCTCACTCTCTCTCTATGTATCTATCTATATATTTTTTCTCTCTGTCTCTGTCTCTCTGTCTCTGTCTCTGTCTCTCTCTCTCTCTCCCTTTCATTTTCTATATTTTTTAATTTTTATAAACTGGGTTTCTCTGTTTATTCCTGGCTCTCTGGGAGATCAATCTCAAGACCAGGATAGCCTCCAAATAAAAGATCCCCTACCAGTTCACTTTAGGGCTAACATTTTTATGAAAGGGGCAGCCATTGCCTGCCAACTCTAAAATTATGCACCACCAAAATAAAAACCCTCAATTTTTAAATAAATATTCAAGAATACACCCACAAAAAAAGAACATAAAGAAAACAATGAAATAATAAAATGAATAAATCCTTGAAGTCTAAATGAAACCTGAAAATTACAAAACACTAAAAATTAAAAAAAAACAACAAAAAAATATGAAAAATACACTAGAATTCTGAAAACAAAAAAACTCTCTGAAACATCCTTTAAAAACACTTCAAAATCTTAAATGAAACCTCTAAAAATAAAAAAAAAAGTGCACATGAGACCAAAAATGACCCTGTATCACAATTCTTTTTTTCTTCCTTTTTTCTTTTTTCTTTCCTTCATTCCTTAGTTCCTTTAATCCTTCCTTCATCCCTCACCCCTTCATCCCTCCTTCTCTCTCTTCCTTGCTCTCTCTCTCTCTCTTTTTCTTTCTTATTCCTCTCCCCCTTTATCTCTCTCTCTCTCTGTCTCTCTGTCTCTGTGTCTGTCTGTTTGTCTGTCTGTCAGTCTGTCTGTCTTTCTGTCTGTCTCTCTGTCTGTCTGTCTGTCTGTCTGTCTGTCTGTCTGTCTCTCTCTCTCTCTCTCTCTCTCTCTCTCTCTCTCCCTCTGTTTCTTTCATTGATCTATTTGTAATTTCTTGGAGAGTGGGTTTCTCTGTGTATCCTTCACTGTTCTGGAATTTATTCTGAAGACCAAGCTAGCTGCCAACTAAAAAATCTCTCTTCTCTCTCACTTCCTCTGTTTATTTATTTATTTATTTTTGAGATTTTAGATTGGGATTTTCTGTGTATCTCTTAATGTCCTCCAGATTCCTGTAGATATCATGCTGAACTCTAAATAAAAAAAAAAAAAAAATCACTTACATCTGCCTCTCAAGAGCTGGAATTAAAGGCATGGTCAACACTGACTGGCAAAACCAAAACAATGAAAACACAAATATAAAACCCTAATATTTTGGAAAAAAAGAAACAAAAAAAAAAAAAATAAAACAAAAATTAGAACAACAAAACCATAATAAATATACTAAAATGGTAAAAAAAAGTTAATTAAGGTATTCATTAAAACTGAAACACTAAAATACACTAACATCATTAAAAAATAATAATGAAAAACAATAAAAGTACACAACAAGCTTGAAATCCAAGAAACTCTAAATCACTAAAGACTGTACAAGATTTTGAAATACCCTAGAAATCAGAAAAGAGTACACAAGAATCCAAAATATGCCTAAAATATTTATTTATTTATTTATTTATTTATTTATTTATTTATTTATTTATTTATTTATTTATTTATTTCTCTCTCTATTTATTTATAATTACTTATTTATTTTATACATTCTGTCTTTCTTTCTTCTTTTCTTTCTATCTTCCTTCCTTTTTTTCCTCTTTCTTTCTTTCTTTCTTTCTTTCTTTCTTTCTTTCTTTCTTTTTTTCTTTCTCTCTATCTTTCTTTTTTATTTCTTTGTTTACCTTTCCTCCTTCCTTCCTAAATTTATCTCTCTGTCTCTATTTTTTGTCTTTGTTTTTTCTTTTTTTCTATCATTTTCTCACTCTCCTCTCATTCCTTCCTTCTTTCTTTCTTCCTTCATCATTGCTTCAATCCTTCCTTCCTTCCTTCCTTCTTTCCTTCCTTCCTCTCCCTCTCCCTCACTCTCTTCCTCTTTCATTCATTTCTTTATTTCTTTGTTTCTTTCTGTATTACTTTCTCTAAATCTCTCAACAGATATAAATATTTCTAAATGATCTGATCACCAGGACAAGGCTGAAGTCAATTAAAACTTAAATTAAATATCAAACACTTAAATACAATAAAATCTTTTTTAAAAAAAATATAGAAAAAACTAAAAATGCAATAGAAGCTTGAAAAAGAAGAAACTCTAAATCACTTTTCTAAAAATTCTACAAATTCTTTTAAAATACCATAGGAATTTAAAATGAATACACATGAAGCCGAAATATCCCTAAAATGATTGCTTGCTTATTTATTTACTTATTTGTTTATTTATTTGTTTGTTTGTTTTTTTATTCATTCATTCATTCATTTATTTATTTTAAATAAATTTTGTATATATTTAAAATTATCTCTTTCTCCCTAAGTTTCTATTTCTGAATCTTACTATCTTTATCCCTTTCTATCTCTCTCTCTCTTTTTCTATCTTTCTTTTTTTCTTTCTTTTTTCTTTCTTTCTTTCTATCTCTCTTCCATCCTTTCTTCCTTCCTTTGTTCCTTCCTTCGTTCCTTCCTTCTTTCCTTCCTTCCTTCCTACCATCCTGCCTTCCTTTCAAAGTCCCTCTCTTTCTTTTTTCTTTTTCATTCCTTGTTTTTTTTTTGTTTCTCTGTGTGTGTGTGTGTGTGTGAGAAAGTGTGTGTGTGTGTGTGTGTGTATTACTTTCTCTCTCTCTCTCTCAGTCTCTCTCCTTTCTCTCACTTCCTCTGTTTATATATATATATATATATATATATATATATATATATATATATATATATATATATATATATATATATATATATTTTGGCTTTTTAGATTGGGATTTTCTGTGTATCTCTTACTGTCCTCCAGATTCCTGTAGATATCATGCTGAACTCTAAATAAAAAAAAAAAATCACTTACATCTGCCTCTCAAGAGCTGGAATTAAAGGCATGTTCAACACTGACTGGCAAAACCAAAGCAATGAAAACACAATTATAAAACCCTAATATTTTTGGAAAAAAAGAAACACCAAAAATTACAACAAGAATTAGAACAACAACAAAACCATAATAAATATACAAAAATGGTAAAAAAGTTAATTAAAGTATTCATTTAAACTGAAACACTAAAATACACTAACAACATTAAAAAATAATAATAAAAGACAATAAAAGTACACTACAAGCTTGAAATCCAAGAAACTCTAAATCACTAAAGACTCTACAAAACTTTGAAATACCCTAGAAATCAGAAATGAATACACAAAAACCCGAAATATTTATTTATTTATTTATTTATTTATTTATAATTACTTATTTATTTTATACAGTCTGTCTTTCTATCTTTCTTCCTTTTTACTATCTTCCTTCCTTTCTTTGTTTTTTCTTTCTTTCTTTATCTCTCTCTCTCTTTCTTTCTTTCTTTCTTTCTTTCTTTCTTCCTTTCTTTCTTTCTTTCTCTCTTTCTTTCTTTGTTTCCCTTTACTTCTTCCTTACTTACTTTATCTCTCTGTCTCGCTCTTTATTTTTTGTCTTTATTTGTTTTTTCCTATTTTTCTATCTTTTCCTCACTCTCCCTTCCTTCCTCCCTTCCTTCTTTCCTTCCTTCATTCTTCCTTCCTTCCTTCCTTCCTTCCTTCCTTCCTTCTTTCCTTCCTTCCTTCCTATCACACTCTCTCACTCTCCGTCTTTTTTTTTTCTTTTTCTTTGTTTGTTTGTTCCTTTTTTATTACTTTCTCTCAATTTCTCAACAGATATAAATATTTTGAAATAATCCCATGCATTTCATCTGATCTCCCTGGAAAAGGCTGAAGTCAATTAAAGCTTAAATTAAAACCCAAACATTTAAATACATTAAACTCAATAAAAAGAAAAAAAAATTAATAATACAATAGAAGCCTGAAAAAAAAAAAGAAACTCTAAATCGCTTTTCTAAGAACCCAACAATTTTTTTTTAAATACCATAGAAATCTAAAAAGAATACACATGAAGACAAAATATCCCTAAAACATTTGTTTGTTTGTTTGTTCATTGATTTTTAATTAATTTTGTATATTTTATGAATTCTGTCTTTTTAACTATGTTTTTATCTGTCTCTTTCTCTTTTTCCCTTCCTTTCTTTCTTTCTTTCTTTCTTTCTTTCTTTCTTTCTTTCTCTCTCTTCCATCCCAACTTTCTCCTTCTTTCCATCCTTCCTTCCTTCCATCCTTCCTTCCTTCTTTCCTTCCTGTCTTCCTTCCTTCCTTCCTCTCTATCTCCCTCTCTTTTTTCTTTTTCTTTCATTGTTTGTTTTTTTTTCTTTCTTTCTCTCTCTTTCTCTCTCTCTCTCTCTCTCGATCTGTATGTGTGTCTCTCTCTTTGTGTCTCTCACACTGTCTCCCTCGTTTTTTTTTTTTTTTTTTTTTTTTTTTTTTTAGTTTTTTAAACTGGGGTTTTCTGATTATTTCTTACTGTCCTCAAACTTACTGTAGAGTCCATGCTGAACTCTAAGGAAAAAAAAATCACTTACATCTGCCTCTCAATATTTGGAATTAAAGTCATGGTCAACACTGCCTGGCAAAACCAAAACAATGAAACCCCAAATATAAAACCCTAATTTTTTATTTTTTTTGGAAAAAAGAGAATACGAAAATTACAACAACAAAACCATAAGAAATACCGTAAAATCCTTCAAAAAATGAAGTCAGTTAAAGCATAAATTAAAACTGAAACCCTAAAATATACTAATATCATTTTTAAAAAAAACAAACAAAACAAAATAGAACAACAACAAAGAAATATATTAGAAGCCCAAAAACCAAGAAAATCTAAATCACTATATTAACTCTCTACAAAACTTTTGAAATACCCTAGAAATCTGAAAAGAATACACAAGAAGCCGAAATATGCCCAAGATATTTATTTATTTATTTATTTATCTATCTATTTATTTATGAATAATTACATATTTATTTTATAAATTCTATCTTTCTTTTTTTTTCTTTCTTTCTTTGCTTTCCTCCTTTCTTTCTTTATCTTTTTGTCTCCCTCTTTCTTTATTTCTTGTCTTTATTTGTTTTTTTATTTTTCTATCTTTTCCTCACTCTCCCTTCCTTCCTCTCTTCCTTCTTTCCTTCCTTCCTTCTTCCTTCCTTCTTTCCTTCCTTTCTTCCTTCCTTCATTCCTTTCTTCCTTCCTTTCTTTCTTCCTTCCTTCCTTCGAAATAATCCCATGCATTTTATCTGATCACCCAGGAAAAGGCTAAAGTCAATTAAAGCTTAAATTAAAACCCAAACATTTAAATGCACTAAAATCATAAAAAAAAAAAAACACTAAAAATAAAATAGAAGCCTGAAAAAAAAAAAAAAGAAACTCTAAATCACTTTTCTAAAAACTCTACAAAACCTTCAAAACCTTTTAAAATACCATAGAAATCTAAAAAGAATACACATGAAGCCGAAATATCCCTAAAACGTTCGTTTGTTTTTTGTTCGTTTTTAATTAATTTTGTATATTTTATAAATTCTGTCCTTTTAGCTATGTTTTTAATCTGTCTCTTTCTCTCTTTCTTTCTTCCTCTCTTTCTGTCTTCCTCTCTTTCTTTTTTTATTTCCTTTTCTTTCTTTCTTTCCTTCTTTCTTTGTTTGTTTCTTTCTTTGTTTGTTTGTTTGTTTGTTTGTTTCTTTCTTTCTTTCTTTCTTTCTTCCTTTCTTTCTTTCATTGTCTCCCTTTCGGTCCTAACTTTATTCTTCTGCCCTCCCTCCCTCCCTCCCTCCCTCCCTTCCTTCCTTCCTTCCTTCCTTCCTTCCTTCCTTCCTTCCTTCCTTCCTTCCTTCCTTCCTTTCTTTCTTCCTTCTTTCCTTCCTATCACTCTCTCTCATTCTCTCCATCTTTTTTTCTTTTTTTTTAATTTCTTTGTATCTTTTTGTATTACTTTCTTTCAATTTCTCAACAGATATAAATATTTCGAAATACTCCCATGCATTTTATTTGATCACCCAGGAAAAGGCTGAAGTCAATTAAAGCTTAAATTCAAAACCAAATATTTAAATGCACTAAAATAATTAAAAAAAAACACTAAAAATACATTAGAAGCCTGAAAAACAAGAAACTCTAAATCACTATTCTAAAAACTCTACAAATTGATTTAAAATACCATAGAAATCTAAAAAGAATTCACATGAAGCAGAAATATCCCTAAAACATTTGTTTATTTTTTTGTTCATATATTTTAATTAATTTTGTATATTTTATAAATGCTGTCTTTTTCCCGATGTTTTTATCTCTCTCTCTTTCTCTCTTTCTCTCTCTCTCCCTTCCTCTCTTTCTTTCTTTCTTTCTTTCTTTCTTTCTTTCTTTCTTTCTTTCTTTCTTTCTTTCTTTCAGTCTTTCTTTCTTTCTTTCTTCCTCTCTTTCAGTCTTTTTTTCTTTCTTTCTCTCTTTCTTGCTTGGATTTTGGAGATTGGGATTCCCTGTGTATACCCTGGAGGTCCTAGAAATCACTCTTTACATGAGGCTGGCCTTCAATTAGGAAATCCACCTTCCTCTGCCTACCAAATGTGGGAATGAAGGCATGGATCATCACTGCTTGGCAACACTAAATCTCTTAACCCCCCCTAATAATAACCCTAAAAATTTTTAAGCAAATATTTAAAATCACACACACAACACACACACAATCAAATAAACCAGTAAAACATTAAAAAAATTAACTAAACCCTAATAAGAACCGAAATTCAAGAAAAAATGTTAAAATTCATAATAAACAAAGAAAAAAAACTATAAAAATATACTAAAACACTTAAAACCAAAAATCTCTAAAACACTATTCTAAAAATCTTACAAAACCCATAAAAAACTCTAAAATTCCTAAAAGTATAAATATATATATACATATTTAAGAATCCAAAATATTCCTTATTTTTTTCTTATATTTTTTTCTTTTATTTTTTGTAGACAGGGTTTCTCTATGTATCCCTGGCTGTCCTGGAACTAACACGAGACTAGCCTGACAATGAACTCAGAAATCCAAGACCTCTGCCTCTAAAGTTCTTGAATAAAAGGCATGGGATACCTCAAACTGGAAACCCTAAAATTTTTAATCTAGAAAATAAAACCTTATAATTTTTAAAAATACTTATGAACACACACACACATACACAAACACGTACTAAAACACTAAAATATAACAGTAAATCAAAAAAAAAAACCCTCCAGATCTTAAAAAACACTATTCATACAAAAAAAAAAAAAACTATAAAAGACCCTTCTAAAAACCCTTAAAACGCTTTCAAAATTCCAAAATTTTCCATAGAGTAACTTTCTTATATACAGTATTTCTTTCATTTTTTTTCTTTTTCTTTTTCTTTTTCTTTCTCTTTGTTTCTTTGTTTCTTTCTTTGTTTCTTTCTTTCTTTCTTTCTTTCTTTTTTTCTTTCTTTCTTTCTCTCTATGTTTCTTTCTTTCTCCCTTTCTTGGTCTTTCTCTCTTTTTCTTTCTCTCTTTCTTTCTTTCTTACTTTCTTCATTTTTATATTTCACTCTGTCTGTCTTCCTTCTTTCCTTCCTTCCATCTTTTTTCCTTCTTTCTTTCTTTCTTTCTTTCTTTCTTTCTTTCTTTCTTTCTTTCTTTCTGTCTGTCTTTGTTTTTTTTGTTTCTTCCTAAATTTCTCTCTCACTGTCTCTGTGTCTGTCTCTCTGTCTCTCTCTCTCTGTCTCTCTCTGTCTCTGTCTCTCTGTCTCTCTGTTTCTCTGTCTCTCTCTCTCACTCTGTCTCTCTGATTCTCTCTCTGTCTCTCTCTCTCTCTCTCTCTCTTGAGTTTCTTTGTGTATCTCTGGTTGACTTCCAGCTCCATGTGGAGGCCTCAAAGAACTCTAATTAAAAAAACAAAACAAAACAAAACAACAACAACAACAACAACAAAAAACCTAACTCTGTCTCCCAATAACTGAGATTAAAGAAATGGGTCAACATTGCCTGGCAAACCCAAAACTAGGAAATCAAACCTCCATGCAGACGGGAGGTTTTATACCTACTTTCCCACAAGTAAGACTTGCCTTGAAGCACTTGCTTGTGATTCCTAAGAGTTCGTTTTTCTCGCCACATCTGCAGAAGCCTCTGTATATTCTGAGTGCCCTAGATGCTGGAGAATCAGGAAAATGCACATGCAACATAGACTTCCCACAACTGCTGAAGGCAGGACCTCCTTTCTTTCTTTTACTGAAGAAGTCTTTTCCATTTTCTGAACAACAGACAGTAGTAGTTTCCTTGCTAATGAACATGGCTCTGGTTTAGTTAAATAGATTTATTAGTTTCAAATCAGATAATACCATACAAGTTCATTTCCAGAAGGGTTAAGTGGAATAGAATTTGTGTTGTTTATGGCTAACTTAGAAGCCAATTTATAACCACAGAGCACTTTGAGGTGAGTGGAAAATATTTTAAAATTATAAAATACATCGTATTCCATACCAAATTTTTTGTCAAATTGGCTTTTTATGTAAGATCAACCAAAAATAACACACAATTATCAAACAGTTAAAGCATACAATATGGAAACAAATTGAAATAAAATGCTTATTTACAAATGGTAAAAGATAAACAAGCTTTTATGCAATCTGCTTAATAGTATAAGTAAGAGAAACATCAGTTTTCTTGACACACTCAGAATTTAAGAGGGCAAAATGCATCCATGTGATAATGCACTTATATATAAACAAAATTGAGCAAGATCCTCATAATTAAATTATGGGTGAGTACACAATGCCTGACTCAAATTCTGTCATAGGAGCTAAAGTCCTGTCACTGCTGGCTTATCAGTCTCACTGTATTATTATTATTATTATTTTTGTTGTTGTTGTTGTTCTAGTTCTTCTTGTTTTTGTTCTTCTTGTTTTTCTTGCTCTTGCTCTTCTTCTTCTTCTTCTTCTTCTTCTTCTTCTTCTTCTTCTTCTTCTTCTTCTTCTTCTTCTTCTTCTTCTTCTCCTTCTCCTTCTCCTTCTCCTTCTCCTTCTCCTTCTGCTTCTCCTTCTTCTCCTTCTCCTTCTTCATCTTCATCTTTTTCTTTTTGTTATTAAATAATTTAAACTTAAATTTTATTAAATTTCAGTAGATGACATTCAAGAAATGTATAAAACTTTTCATATTCCACAGGGACAAATGTCTCTGCTCTAAAGCACCAGCTCTTTTTTTTCAATTTTTTTCATTATTTTATTTATTACCATCCACAGAAACTGTGACTAGGTACTGTGTTTTTACTTTATTCCTCACGATGAAGGAACAGCTGAAATCAAGAAACTGATTTTCTAAAAGGCTTACCAAGATACCTCTCTGGGCAATACTGTTATGAAAAAGTTTAATTTAACTAAAAGAGCACTGTTTCAACCAGGCTTGGAAGATGTAGACACTTTAATTAGATTAAAGAGAAAAATGTAAAGCTATACTTGAAATATAATTATGAGTGTATTTACCGAGGGTAAATTTTTGTTAAGATTTGTTCACCTAGCCTGCCTTCCACTGTGTTCTATTTCCATAGCAAATGGGATGCAATTCGGCCAGGCCTTGTCTATCAGCAATAGGAGAGGATGAGTAGTCTTACTGCAACTACAATTGCCAAGACTGGGTGTTACTATGGGAGATCTACTCTTTTCTGAAGAGAAAACGAGGAAGAGTGGATTGGGGTATCAGGAGGGGCGATAACAGGGAGATAACAGGGAGCAGAGAAGAGAAGGAAAACTAGGTTTGGGATGTTAATTGGTTAATTAATTTAAAAAATTCAGCTCCAGAACAGATTTTTTTTTCTGCTGTTAGAGAAAACTCATCTCACACAATTATTAATAAAGGAGCTTATTATTTTCTGAGTTCCTAGAGTGAATTCACACTAGTGTGTGTGTGTGTGTGTGTGTGTGTGTGTCTGTGTTTCTGTGTGTCTGTGTGTCTGTGTGTGTGTCTGTGTATGTGATTTTGTATGAGTCTGTGAGTCTGTGTGTGTGAACCTACCCTGTCACTTAAAGTATCTAGCACATAATCCATCTTTCATGAACTCACAAGCCTGGATTCACTTCCCTGACTCCATGGCAATCTTTTGAACAATCCTCCTGGCCAAGCAGTTACTATTTTATCATAAACCTGGGATTCGATCTACCCTATTTCTAATGGGGATCATAAGTATAAGCTACATGTGTTTCTCTACCAGACTACTAGTGGATGAGCCCTTCTAGTGTCAGATGCATAACATGTTGGAGAGGGTACATAAGCTCCCATGCATTGCCCTTATCAGTAAATTAAATGCTAAAACTTTTCTATAGACAAGCCTACTATTCTCCTATAGAATGATGAAATCACAAAGTGGATATCCCATTAGTAACAGGAGTGGTATGCACCTGTTTAAAAATTTTCATTGTGTGTATTAAAAGTCAAAATTTTCAAAGTAACTTTACTGCTTTCTTGTTTTTCCACACAGATGGATAACTAGTATTGACAGAACTGCAAGTGGACTTCAAATGCTTACAAGTTTCTTAGGTTTGTGTTGGCTTTCAGGTCTTCTTGTGTTCCTCAAGGTTCCTTGAAAATAATCAATGTCACAGGAAAAACTCTGGGTAACAACTACAGTGGTAACACTCAAGGAAGACACAGTCTTCTCATTTTGTTCATAAAGTTACCCGATTCTTTGTTTTGGTCTTCTATGGCAATCAAAATTATAGCCACTGAAACTATGCAATGAATACTAATTCTTTCTGAATTCAAGGGCCCTTCTGAGAAATTGTGTAGAATGATACCTGACACCAGAGGATAAGGTCTTAGAAAAGCATAGCTATGGACACAGATGTCAAACAAAAACATAACTATGGACACAGATGTCAAACAAATACCCATTTCTTTTATTCCTAACAGAAACAAAAATTGTGTAGATAACACTGAAAATGAAAGACAGTGGGAAGCAGCATAGATTTTCTATCATATCATTTTTATGATATGAAATATAACTCTTCCAAATTTTCTAGACTTTTAACTTTCTTTACATTCTGTCCCTGCAATATGCTAATCTTCCTTAGCCTGGGAATTCTGTCTGAGTTTTCTGACTATGTATGTTCATAGTGAGAAGGGTCCATCATCTGTTAAATGTATTCTCACACAGGTTACATGTATAGGGACTGTCAGCAATGTGGGTCAGCAGGTGTTTATTGAGGTGTCATTTCTGAAGGAATAGTCTCCCACATTCAATTCAAAAGGCTTCTTTCCTGTATGAAATCATTGGTGTTTTACTAAGTTTGTATTACGACTAAAGATTTTCTAGCAGTAGGAACACTGATGTATTTTTATTTATTGGTGAGTCAGGTAATGCATTTTAAAATCTGAATAGTGTTCTTCTGCATGTGTGTGTGTATGTGTGTGTGTTTGATATGTGTGCACGGCCCAAGGAGAACAGAAGATCTGGAGATACAAGTGGTTTTTATGTCTTTGTTTTTCATCTGTTTGTTTGGTTTCATTTGTTTTATTCTAGACGAGGCTTGTTTGTTTACCCCTGGCTGTCCTAACACTCACTCTGTAGACCAGGGTGGCCTCAAACTCAGAAATCTCCCTGCCTCTGCCCTCAACAATTCCTGGTATTGAAAGCATGTGTCACCACTGCCTAGCATCAGGAAGTTTTATTTTATTTTATTTTTTTAACTATATTTGGGGCTATAAAAAGAACAGGAAATTTAACATGTACTGTTGACCATTGAGCCATCTCTCCCATCACAATGCAAAAAATAACAAGCATGAATCAGATAGAAAAATTATGTATAATGGATATGAGGGCTTATCAATAATTGTATAAGAGTTCAATAATCACAACAAAAAGTAAAACATCTTAGTCTAGACATATATATACAAGATGCCAAGTAACTTTCAACAAAACACACAAGAAATTCAATGAAGGAAGGCTAGAAATTTCAATAAATGATGTGGCACCAATTGGAAACGGGGATGAGTGTTCTTGGTTTTGAACTTGACTACATCTAGAATTAACTAAAACCCAACTGACTGGGCAAGACTGTAAAAGAATTTCTTCTTTATAATTTGAAATGTTAAGATCCACTTTGAATCTGCATTTTTCAAATGGGAAAAGTCACCTTTAACCTGGCACACAGCTATATAAAAGTTCTGCAGCCTATATAAAAGACATGGAAAAAGAAAGTTATTTTGTTGTTGTTGTTGTTGTTGTTGTTTTTGTTTTGTTTTTTTTTCTGTTTTTTTTTTTATTTTTTATTTTTTTGCCTGTTTGCCCTCATTGGCAAGTCCATTCCTTCCCTGGTATTACAGGCCATTTTTCAGAATTACAGAAAACACTGAACATGACCTGAGACATCCAGCCTCATTGACTGAACAACTATTAGATTTTTTGAACATCAGTTGGTAGAAAGCAATTGTTGATTCACATCATGTAACTTTAAAGTATATTTAAAGTATATTTAAAGTATATTATATAACAAAATATTACAAATGGTGGAAATTTTACATACCTCTAAAATGCTCAGCATCCTTAATCATCTGAGAAATGCAAATCAAAACAAGCCTGAGATTCCATATCACACCAGTCAGAATGGCTAAGATTAAAAATTCAGGTGACAGCAGATGCTGGCAAGGATGTGGAAAATCTGGAAAGAACTCATATGCACCTCAACAGAGGAATGGATACAAACAATGTGCTACATTTACACAATGGAGTACTCAGCGATTAAAAAGAATGAATTTATGAAATTCCTAGGTAAATGGTTGGACCTGGAGGGCATCATCCTGAGTCAGGTAACCCAATCACAAAAGAACTCACACAATATGTACTCACTGATAAGTGGATATTAACCCAGAAACTTAGTATACCCCAGATATAAGAGACAATTTGTACAACACATGAAACTGAAGAAGAACGAACACCAAAGTGTGGACACTTTGTCCCTTCTTAGAATTGGGAACAATCACCCATGGAAGGAGTTACAGAGACAAGGTTTGGAGCTGAGACAAATGGATGGACCATCTAAAGAGTGCCATATCCAGAGATCCATCCCATAATTAGCCTCCAAACGATGACACCATTGCATACACAAGCAAGTGTTTGCTGAAAGGACCCTGATATAGCTGTCTCTTGTGACACTAGACCGAGGCCTAGCAAACACATAAGTGGATGCTAACAGTCAAAAATTGAATGGATCACAGGGCCCCCAGTGGAGGAGCTATAGAAAGTATCCAATTGCTAAGGAGATCTGCAACCATGTAGGTGCAACAACATTATCAACTAACCAGTACCCCTGAGTTCTTACTCTAGTAGCATATGTATGAAAAGATGACCTAGAAGGCCATCACTGGAAAGAGAGGCCCATTGGACAAACAAACTTTATATGTCCTAGTACAGGGGATGCCAGGGCCAAAGAATGGGAATGGGAGGGTAGGGGAGTGGCGCAGAGGGCATGGGGGACTTTTGGGATAGCATTGGAATTGGAATTGAGGAAAATATGTAATAATAAAAAAAAGAACACAAAACTGCCAGTTGAGTTTGAGCATCTATTTAATATCATCTCAAGAGAACTCTACAGAGGAAAATTAAAAATAAATAAATAAATAAATAAATAATATATAATATATACATCATAGTTTTATAAAACCATGCATATATATATATATATAATTTTTATTTTTTATAATCAAACTCAGGGGTGAAATCAACCAAATGGAAACAAGAAGAACAATTCAAAGAATCAACCAATCGAGGAGCTGGTTCTTTGAGAAAATCAACAAGATAGATAAACCCTTAGCCAGACTCACTAGAGGGCATAGGGAAATTATTCTAATTAACAAAATCAGAAATGAAAAGGGAGACATAACAACAGACCCTGAAGAAACCCAAAACACCATCAGATCCTTTTACAAAAGGCTATAGTCAACAAACCTGGAGAACCTGGATGAAATGGACAAGTTTCTAGACAGATACCAGGTACCAAAGTTAAGTCAAGATCAGGTTAATGATCTAAACAGTCCCATATCCCCTAAAGAAGTAGAAGCAGTCATTAATAGTCTCTCAACCAAAAAAAGCCCAGGACCAGATGGGTTTAGTGCAGAGTTTTATCAAACCTTCAAAGAAGATCTAATCCCAGTTCTTCACAAACTATTCCACAAAATATAATCAGAAGGTACTCTACCCAACTCATTCTCTGAAGCCACAAATACTCTGATACCTAAACCACATAAAGACCCAACAAAGATAGAGAACTTCAGACCAATTTCCCTTATGAATATTGATGCAAAAATCCTCATTAAAGTTCTCGCTAACCGAATTCAAGAACACATCAAAACAATCATCCATCCTGACCAAGTAGGTTTCATCACAGGGATGCAAGGATGGTTCAGTATACGAAAATCTATCAATGTAATCCATTATATAAACAAACTCAAAGACAAAAACCACATGATCATCTCGTTAGATGCTGAAAAAGCATTTAACAAAATCCAACATCCATTCATGATAAAAGTCTTGGAAAGATCAGGAATTCAAGGCCCATAAATAACCATGGTAAAAGCAATATACAGCAAACCAGTAGCCAACATCAAAGTAAATGGTGAGAAGCTGGAAGAAATCCCACTAAATCAGGGATTAGACAAGGCTGCCCACTCTCTCCCTACCTATTCAACATTGTACTTGAAGTCCTAGCCAGAGCAATTAGACAACAAAAGTAGATCAAGGGGATACCAATCGGAAAAGAAGAAGTCAAAATATCGCTTTTTGCAGATGATATGATAGTGTACATGAGTGACCCTAAAAATTCCACCAGAGAACTCCTAAGCCTGATACATAGCTTTGGTGAAGTAGCTGGATATAAAATTAACTCAAGCAAGTCAATGGCCTTTCTGTACACAAAGGATAAACAGGCAGAGAAGGAAATTAGTGAAACAACACCTTTCTCAATAGTCACAAACAATATAAAATACCTTGGCGTGACTCTACCAAAAGAAGTGAAAGATCTGTATGACAAGAACTTCAAGTCCCTGAAGAAAGAAATTAAAGAAGATCTCAGAAGATGGAAAGACCTCCCATGCTCATGGATTGGCAGGATCAACATTGTAAAAATGGCTATCTTACCAAAAGCAATCTACAGATCCAATGCAATCCCCATCAAAATTCCAACTCAATTCTTCAACGAACTAGAAAAGGTAATGTGCAAATTCATCTGGAACAACATAAAACCCAGGATAGCAAAAACTCTTCTCAAGGATAAAATAACCTCTGGTGGAATCACCTTGCCTGACCTAAAGCTGTACTACAGAGCAATTGTGATAAAAACTGCATGTTACTGGTATAAAGACAGACAAGTAGACCAATGGAACAGAATTGAAGACCCTGAGATCAACCCACATACCTATGGTCACTTGATCTTTGACAAGGGAGCAAAAACCATCCAGTGGAAAAAAGACAGCATTTTCAGCAAATGGTGCTGGCACAACTGGCGGTTATCATGTAGAAGAATGCGAATTGATACATTCCTATCTCCTTGTACCAAGGTCAAATCTAAGTGGATTAAGGAACTCCACATAAAACCAGAGACACTGAAACTTATAGAGGAGAAAGTAGGGAAAAGCCTCGAAGATATGGGTACAGGGGAAAAATTCCTGAATAGAACAGCAAAGGCTTGTGCTGTAAGATCGAGAATTGATAAATGGGACCTCATAAAGTTGCAAAGCTTCTGCAAGGCAAAAGACACCATCAATAAGACAAAAAGACCACCAACAGATTGGGAAAGGATCTTTACCTATCCTAAATAAGATAGGGGACTAATATCCAATATATATAAGGAACTCAAGAAGGTGGACTCCAGAAAATCAAATAACCCCATTAAAAAATGGGGCTCAGAACTGAACAAAGAATTCTCACCTGAGGAATACCGAATTGCAGAGAAGCACCTGAAAAAATGTTCAACATCCTTAATCATCAGAGAAATGCACCTCAAAACAACCCTGAGAGTCAACCTCACATCAGTCAGAATGGCTAAGATCAAAAATTCAGGTGACAGCAGATGTTGGCGAGGATGTGGAGAAAGAGGAACACTCCTTCATTGTTGGTGGGATTGCAAGCTGGTACAACCACTCTGGAATTCAGTTTGGCGGTTCCTCAGAAAATTGAACATAATACTACCAGAGGATCCAGCAATACCTCTCCTGGGCATATATCCAGAAGATGTTCCAACTGGTAAGAAGGACATGCTCCACTATGTTCATAGAAGCCTTATTTATAATAGCCAGAAGCTGGAAAGAACCCAGATGCCCCTCAACAGAGGAATGGATACAGAAAATGTGGTACATTTACACAATGGAGTACTACTCAGCTATTAAAAGGAATGAATTTATAAAATTCTTAGGCAAATGGATGGATCTGGATGGCATCATCCTGAGTGAGGTAACATATTCACAAAGGAACTCACACAATATGTACTCTCTGATAAGTGGATATTAGCCCAAAAACTTAGGATACCCAAGATATATGATACAATTTGCTAAACGCATGAAACTCAAGAAGAACAAAGACCAAAGTGTGGACACTGTGCCCCTTCTTGGAATTGGGAACAAAACACCCATGGAAAGAGTTACAGAGACAAAGTTTGGAGCTGTGAAGAAAGGATGGACCATCTAAAGGCTGCTATATCCAGGGATCCAACCCATAATCAACTTCCAAATGCTGACACCATTGCATACACTAGCAAGATTTTGCTGAAAGGACCCAGATATAGCTGTCTCTTGTGAGACAATGCCGGGGCCTAGCAAACACAGAATTGGATGCTCACAGTCATTTATTGGATGGATCAAAGGGCCCCCAATGGAGGAGCTAAAGAAAGTACCCAAGGAGCTAAAGGGAACTGCAACCCCATAGGTGGAACATTATTATGAACTAACCAGTACCCCAGAGCTCTTGACTCTAGCTGCATTTGTATCAAAATATGGCCTAGTCGGCCATCACTGGAAAGAGAGGCCCATTGGACTTGCCAACTTTATATGCCCCAGTACAGGGGAATGCCAGGGCCAAGGGGTGGGGGTGGGTGAGTGGGGGACTGGTGGTGGAGTGTATTGGGGACTTTTTGGATAGCACTAGAAATGTAATTGAGGAAAATACCTAATAAAAATAAATAAATAAATAAATAAATAAATAAATTATATATAATATATACATATACATCATTGTTTTATAAAATCATGCATTATATATATATATATATATATATATAATTTTTATTTTTTATTTATTTACTTAATTATTTTTGCTGTACGTTTTGTTTCCCTAGAGAGCCATGACACATAATAGGTAAAAGAATCAGCCTCAATCTCAACTTCAAACTGTTTGTAAATTAATTCACAAGGGCATGGATTTAAATGTAAGAACAAAATAAAAGATTTAGGAAAACTGGAAGATATCTATGACTAAGTGAATTAAGAGTTCTAGATTTCATGGAAGAAATATTCATTTTAAAAGGAATAATTGATCCTCATTAAAACTAAGAACTTTTATGCTGAGCTGGATCGTGGTGGTGGTGGTGGATGTGGTGGTGGTGGTCGTGGTGGTGGTGGTGGTGGTGGTAGTACATGTTTTAAACTCAGATCTTGGGAGGCAAAGGCAGGTGAGTTTGTGTTCAGGCCTGTGTACAGAGTTATCTTGAAGATGGCCAGGGTTATGCAGAGAAAATATATCTTGAAAAACAAACAACCCCCAAAACAAAAAATAACATAGAAAAGAAATATTTTTCTGTAGCAGTTCCTGATTCAACAGTGAAGAAGCAATCTAAATCAATTATAACCCCAAAGGTAATTTCTCCCAAGGTGTATTTTTCATGAGCACAGTCCAGGTTACACAATGCATACACAAAGGAAAGGAGTTATTTTTACCTACATAGGTGGTTAGCTTGTAGATGTTCAGCATTAAAGCACTGTATAGTGCCTCCTTGGATGGGTTAAGTATAGCCCATTCTTCCTCAGATAAATGCATTTGTATATCTTCAAATGTTAACAAGTCCTAAAGAAGAGAAAGGACTTGAATTTCGTACTGAAGCAGAAGCAGTTCTAGTACCTGCCTGTGAATCATGTCATAGGCTGCATGCTGAAGAAATTATCAGTAAAGGATTTAGGTGGAGAAATTGAGATGACCAGAGGTAGGCAAGTGGAGAAGTTAATTGGTTGTAAAATACCCAGTTTCCACTCTGATCCTGCCAAGTATAGTCCCATGGAGATCAGTAAGGTCGAATGTACCTGATAACATTTGGTGTCTTAGCAGCAGGGAAAAACTAAATGAGACTGCCTAAAAAAGGGAAATGTTAAAATAAAAGAAAACAATAACAAAAAGCAATCTGACTTTCTCCAGCCCCTCTAAGGTCCGGTAGCCTTCATGGCTACTTAACACCACCAAACCACTAGGAAACACTAGTGTTGGGCACATTGTTGTCTTGCCATAAAGCTGCCCTGATCCTTTGCTTTCTTGGGTGTTATCCTTCATGAAGTGTTTTCTCTCTTTTACTTCTTTGTAAAATATAAAAGACTGAACTTAAAAGCACTATCTGAAGTGATACATGAGTCCCAACCTCTCTCTATAAGATCCGGTTACCATGAGTCAGCCAAAATAAACTCCGCCTGACATTCTTAGGTTGGATTATGAAAGAGGTGGTTTGTTGTCACTTAGTTCCCCCATCACTAGCAGCACCTAGAACATGGCACTAGGGTACACAGGCCAGTGGAAGTCCTCCTCTCTCAACTCATGGATGTATTTTCATAAAAGGATATGAGACCCAGCATCTATTTTGCCTCTAGAGAACATAAATGCTAGCCCATGCTCCTATACTGAAAAAAACTCTCAATCACCATAGACAGAGAAAATAATATATTCCATGACAAAACCAATTTTACACATAACGTTTCCATAAATCCAGCCCTACAAAGAATAATAGATGGAAAACACCCACTGAAGGAGTGAAACTACACCCTAGAAGAAGCAAGAAAGTAATCTTTCAACAAATCCACACAAACGTACTTCCACCTCTAACAAGAAAATTAATATGAAGTAATCATATACCTTAATATCTGTTAATATGAAAATTAATATCACCAACATAACCTAATTAATTGAAATTCAAAAATGTGAGTATTTAGAAATTAGCCGTGTGTCATTCTGTTGTCCCTAATTTGGAAAATGTGATTAATAGGTCCAATGTTGTACAATCCATATAGTCTTTCTGCTTTTTTGTACATAACACAGTCTTGCTGTGTGCCACATAATGGTCTTGAAATTATGCTTCTCATATCTCAGCCTCTCTATTTGTAGGATTGTTTATTTGTTGTTTTTACACTTTACTATGGTTTTCAAAACAGGTTATAGATTTCAAAACTGTTTATAAACCAAAATTAATGTAGACAATTAATTTGGGAGGTGGCTTATAAGAGAAAAACAAAGAGTGAGACTGAAGGTTTTGCTTGATATTTATTATTATTGTATCAATTCTGAAGAAGAGGACTTTATAAGTTACTACTATTCTGAGATGAATGCTTTTGAAAAAAAATCACATCCAATGAAACTGAATCCTACCCTCAACTAACTTCTGTGACACCCTCCAAGCAGAACCATTCTTCATTGAAACAGTTGATGAATGACTTCAGGGATAGACCATCTTAATACACACACCATTCCTTAAGTGAATGTGCCCTGTAACATGTATTCTGAGAATGACAACAATCACTCAAGTCAAATAGCTTTGACCATAGCAGGAAATTAGTATCCAAAATCATGCCTTCAATTCATTCCTTGGTGCAGCAGAATTGTGAACTCTTATCTTAGCTACTATGGAGGTAAATTCTTTGGTGATGTGAGGGAAATTCAAGTAGATCCTTATTAAAATGAAATCCAGTGTTCATAAACTGTTCTTATTTTGTTTGAATCACAGTAAGCCAAGATTTTTTTTTAATTTCATTTTTTGTTAGATATTTTCTTCATTTACATTCCAATATTCCCCTTCACCCTTCGCCGTCCTTGCTCCCCAGCCCACCTACTCCCAACTCCTGTCCCTGGCAGTACTCTGTACTGAGGCATATAACCTTCTCAAAACCAAGGGCCTCTCCACCCACAGACGGCCTACCAGGCTATCCTCTGCTACATATTCAACTACAGACACAAGCTCTGGAGGTACTGGTTAGTTCATAATTTGTTCCTTATTTAGGGTTTCAAATCCCCTCAGCTCCTTGGGTACTTTCTCTAGCTCCTCCATTGGAGGCCATGTGTTCCACTCAATAGGTGACTGTGAGCATTTACTTCTATATTTGCCAGTCATTGGACTAGCCTCACACAAGACAGCTTCAGAGTCCTCTTAGCATAATCTGTATGTCATGATTTTTAAGCTCTACTAAAAACAAAACAAACAAACAAACAAAAAAACAAAAAAAATTCTATTTATGTTCATTAAAAAAACTAATAGTGATATATTATTTGAAAATATAATACAGTTAATATATTTGGAGTTACTTAAAATTTATATTGAGAAAAATATATTTTCAGTATTGCAGACAAATATCTACATAAGACTATTCAATTGATTGTTGTTTTATATCAAAAAAACTTTATAATATTCATTTTATTGTTACAATATTTTATAAATATTAAGGAACATGATAAAAAATGAAAGGTTTAATAGGTTTTGAGTGGGCATCAGCTAGAGGAGTTGTGGTACAAAAGAAAAATAAGAATGTGATGTAAGTCTGTTTACTTAAAATATGCTTTTAGATGTTAACAAATTCAGATAAATTGAAATTATGTATATTTTCTTATCATAATGCATTAAAACTTAAATCAAAACTATTTCTAGAACTGGTGGGATTGCTAAGCAGTTAGGAGCACTGGCTAATATTTTAGAGATCCTGGGTTCATTTCTCAGCAAAAACATGGTGGCTTACTACCGTTTATAAAGTGATCTGATGCCGCCTTCTGTCATGTAGGTGACCACATAAACAGAGCACTCACACATTTTAATAATGATAGACTTAAAAACTTTAAAATGTTTCTATTATTGTTTATTATTATTATTATTATGATGATGATGATGATGATGATGATGATGCCTAACTTCTTCCTTCCATTTCTTTCCACCAAACCAGCCCATATATCCCTCTTTGGTCTTTTTTAAAGTTATAGCCTTTTTGAAAAACTAATATACAAGTAGGAAAACATTGAAAGTAAATGGGCAGAATGCCCTAGGATGCATGAAATACACACTAGTCTAGTTGAAAAAAAGAAAAGAAAAACTAGCTATTAAGAACAACTGTTGGTTCGGCAGTAGTGGTTCATGCCTGCATTTGGGAGGCAGAAGCCAAAGATTTCTGAATTCAAGGACAGCCTGTTGTAAGTTCCAGGAAAATCAGGGCTACAGAGAGAAACCCAGTTTATAGAAATAATAATAATGATAAATAAAACAAAAACCAAAAACAAACAAACAAACAAAAAAGCACCTGTTCTATGCAGAGGACAGGGCACAAAGCACCCACATAGTGGCTCACAATTTGTGCACAGTCACGTTTTCAGAGAATCAGTGCTCTCTTCCAGCCTCTGTATGCAACAGAGGCATAAGTGAGAGAGAGGGCCTGCCCAGTCAAGCACATAAGTGAGAGAGAGGGCCTGCAAGGCCTAATGTATGAGTGAGAGAGAGGGCCTGGGCTGCCAAGCACATAAGTGAGAGAGAGGGCCTGCACTGCCTAGCACACTCTTCTAATCCAGCTCAGTACTAGGAAGGTGGAGACAGGAGGGTACCAGAGGTTGTAGGGATTCTGGATGCTCCTTTCTGAACTCTTAGGACAGCATAGACTCTTCTGGTTTGCATATGTACATGCCGAAGTCCACAACATTAAATAAATAAAATCCAAAAATGCTTACAAGAGCCTCTACAGTTGAAATTAACTAGTGTCATTTGCAGTGTTTCATATGTTACACATTTGTTCAAGTTTTTCAAGTTTGTAAGGGCTTATCAACCTATAAACAGGAAATCATTTGTCTTAAAGCCAGTAGCTTATTCTCACCTCCTGAAAACTCACTTCAAAGTGATGGTACATGGTACTCCATGTACGCATGCGTAGGGTATATTCAGCCAATCAACGCAGGCCTTGGGTGAGAACTTTTTTGTACATTTGGCATCACTAAGGGTACTTAGAGAACTCTATCCCGGCCTGGCTCCTGACAACAGTTTTTTTTTTCCTTTGAGGATCTGAGCACGGAAGGGTGCGGTTGGAAGGTGTTCTCCTCTTAGATGATCTGTAAGTGATAGTTGGCTCTGATCATGGTTGTTGGACAGTTAATCGAGGTGTTACGGGGTGGGGCATCTCAGGCCCAGGTGGCCATTATGTGAGGAAAAGGCTCCTCATAGTCATTTCCTCTGGGATCTGAGGGTGAATGGAAGGTGGAGGACCGTATTCATGGAAGAGGATTGAACAGGTCAGGGGCATAGAGGATTGGGAACCCTTTGAAGAGAAAAGCTTGGGGCCTTGGGATAGGATCAGAGAGCCGGCTGCAGGACTAGGGGTCGGGGGCCAGGGAGCCATGGGTGAGAAGCCTTGGCGCTTGTCCTGTGTGCTGTTCAGAATCCATTAGAAACACACTGAGGATTCCTCCCTCCTCGTTGTCTTGTCTACGGTGTGTTCCTTTGATATACACTTTATGGACATTGCAGACAGTAGAGTTGTATAAGAAGAATGAATGAAAAGAAGAAGAGGAGATATTGCAAGAGATTCATAAGTCAACTGGGATGGATTCTGACTACGGATCCTTCCATCTCAATTGCCCATTTATTGGGATTAAAGACTTGCACTACCATGTTCAGCTTTTTCTCTCAAATTTATTTCTGTAGGATGGGATCTATCTTTGTAGTTCCGGCTGCCCTGTCTTGGGCTGGCCTCGAACTTACAATCTTCAGATGTTTGAAATCCTCGGCTTCCCCAAATCCCCATTTTCTCCAATATAAGGCCTTTATGTTTGGGTGGTGGTGATAAGTGTTTCTTGTAGACTAAGCGTTGGGTCTTTTTAATATGAACATACAGTTACCATGTTCGTTATCTTTCTGGATAGAACTGTGAGTTTACCTTAGACTGAGATAAACTGATAAAAAGAATTGCTTATGTTTTGTTTAAAAAGAATGTATCGGAGATTCGACCAAAATTCAGATGCCTCAAAAATTACAGGCGAACAATTTTGCTCATTGTTTTCTGGAAGGAGGGGAGGAATCACATATTGAAGTGTGGCCAGGTTATGTCTTTTTTAAACTGAGAAATGGCAGATTGTTAAATTGGTTCTGAAGGAGTTTTTTTTTTTTTTTTTTTTTTTTAATAAGTTAAAGAAGTTTTTGAAACAAGTTGTGAGGGAAAATGACATGATAAATAAAATACATGGAGAAAATATTCCTGGGAAGTATATATATATATGTGTGTGTGTGTGTGTGTGTGTGTGTGTATGGGTATATGTGTGTATGTATGTGTGTGTGTGTATGTGTGTGTGTGTATGTGTATATTTGTGTATATACACACACACACATATATATGCATCACCATATTGAATATGTATACAGAACTCTCTGATAAAGACAAATTATTAAAAATACTATATGTTAAAAAAACAAAAGAAATGATCTTTCATTGAGCTAAGATAATTATTTGATTTTTTGTCATTTTAATTATTTAAATGATACCTTTTATTCAGATAACTAAGTTCTTTTTTTTCCTTTTAATTTTTATTTTTTTTTTAAACTAAGAGGACTATTAAGTTCTTAAGAGAAGAATGGCACTTAAGAAAATGATGGTGATACCAAAGGAAGGTTACTTATTACTTTTGGACTGTGATGATGAAGAAGATGACATAAGTGTTTCAGAGGAGTCTCTTACTAAAGGTATAGCATATCCAGTGTTGGGCATTAATTGTGTCCTGCATTTCATTAGACCTTTACCTAGTCTCCTAAAATGGAAGAAATCTTTGTTAAGAGTTTTCATAGACTTCATTTCTAATTTTACCTATATTTATCTATTCTTATACACGAAATTTAGCAGACATATACCTACTCTTGAAACTATAGTCACAATATGTTGAGAAACAATAACTTGCTATGATTTTGCCCCAGGAAAAAACCTGAACATAGTTCCTATAATATGTTTGCCATACATGAATTTATTTCATAATACCTGCAATTAAATTATTTCATTTCTTTTTCTATTATATACTTACTTTATTTACATTTCACATGTTATCCCCTTTTCTAGTTTCCCTTCCAAAAATCCCCTGTCCTCTCCCCTCTCCCCCTGCTCCCCAACACACCCACTCCCAATTCCTAGCCCAGGCATTTCCCATTACTGGAGCATAGGACCTTTATAGGAACAAGTGGCTCTCCTCCCATTGATGACCAACTAGTCCATCCTCTGCTACATATGCAGCTGGGTTCATATGCCCCATTATTTCTTTTCTTTGATTGGTGTTTTAGTCCCAGAGAGTTGTGGGGGTACTTGTTAGTTTATGTTTTTTTTTCCTCCTAAGTTCCTGCAAACTCCTTAAGCTCCTTGGGTACTTTCTCTAGCTCCATATTTGGGGACCCTGTGCTCAGTCCAATGGATGTCAGTGAACATCCACTTCTTTATTTGTCAGGCACTGGCAGTTCCTCTCAGGAGACAACTATATCAGTCTCCTGTCCCCAAGCTCTTGGTGCATCTTCAATAATATCTGGGTTTGGTGGCTGTTTATGGGATGGATCCCCAAGTGAGTCAGTGTATGGATTCGTTCAGTCTAAGCTCCAAACTTTGTCTCTGTAACTCCTCCCATGGGTATTTTGTTCCCCATTCTAAGAAGGAACAACAAAATCACACTTTGGTCTTTCTTCTTGAGTTTCATGGGTTTTGCAAATTTTACCTTGGTCATTCTGGGATTCAGGGATAATATCCATTTATCAATGATTGCATATTATGTGTGTTCTTTTGTATTTGGGTTATCTCACTTAGGAAGATATCATCCAGATCCATCCATTTGTCTAAGAATTTCATTAAATCATTGCTTTTAATAGCTGTGTAGTAATTCATTATAGAAAAAGTACCATATTTTCTATATTGATTCTTCTAAAGGGAGTCACCTGATTTCGTTTCAGAATCTTGTTATTATACATAAGGCTGCTATAAACATAGTGAAGCATGTGTCCTTATTACAAGTTGGAACATCTTCTGGGTATATGCCCAGGAGGACTATTGTTGGATCTTCTAGTAGAATTATGTTCAATTTTCTGAGGAACCACCAGACTGATTTCCAAACTGGTTGTAACAGCTTGCAAATCCACCAGCAATGGAGTGTTCATATTTCAACACATTCTCGCCAGCATCTGCTGTTATCTGAATTTACATCTTAGCAATTCTGACAGGTGTGAGGTGGAATCTCTGGGTTATTTTGACTTACATTTCCCTGATGATTAAGGATGTTGAATATTTTTTAGGTGCTTCTAAATCATTCGGTATTCCTTAGTTGGGAATTATTTGTTTAGCTCTGTCCCAATTTTTAAAAATAGAGAAGATTGATTTTCTGGAGTCCAGATTTTTGATCTCTTTATATGTATTAGATATTAGACATCTATCTTATTTAGGATTGGTAAAGATTTTTTTCCCAATCTGTTGGATGCAGTTTTGTCCTATTGATAGTGTCCTTGACCTTACAGAATCTTAGCAATTTTATGAGGTTCCATTTTTCCATGTTTAATCTTGCAGCACAAGCCATTGCTGCTCTTTTTTTTTTCTTTTCATCAAGAATTTTCCCCCGTTTCCCATGTTCCATGTTCTTCCCCACTTTCTTCTCTATAAGTTTCAGTGTCTCTGGTTTTATGTACAGTTCCTTGATCCACTTAGACTTGAGCATTGTACAAGGGATGAGAATAGATCAATATGCCTTCTTCTACATGCAAACTGCCGATTGAGCCAGCACCACTGTTTGAAAATGCTGTCTTCGTTCCACTGGATTGTTCTAGCTCCTTTGTCAAAGATCACGTGTCCATATGTGTGTGGGTTTATTTCTCTGTCTTCAGTTCTATTTCATTTATCTACTTGTCTATCACTCTACCTGTACCATGCCATTTTTATCACAATTGCTCTGTAGTACAGCTTGAGTTCACGCATGGTTAATCCACAAAAGGTTCTTTTATTGTTGGGGATAGTTTTTCCTATCTTAGGGTTGTTTTTTGTCTTGTTTTGTTTTTGTTTTTGTTTTTGTTTTTGTTTTTGTTTTTGTTTTTTTTGTTTGTTTGTTTAATTTCAGGTGAATTTGCAAATTGCCCTTTCTAAGTCAGTGAAGAATTAAGTTGGTATTTTGATGGGGATTGCATTGAATCTATAGATTCCTTTTGGTAGGACAGCCATTTTTACTCTATTAATCCTTCCAATCCATGTGCATGGGCTATCTTTCCATCTTCTGAGATCTTTTTTGATTTCTTTCTTCAGAGATTTGAAGTTTTTACCATGTGTATTTTTCTCTTCATAAGTTAGATTCACACCAAGGTATTTTATATTATTTGTGACTATTGTGAAGGGTGTTTTTTTGTTTGTTTGTTTGTTTGTTTTTTGTTTAGTTTGTTTTTTCATCCTGCTTTTCCTTTGTGTAGAAAAAGGCCATTGACTTGTTTGAGTTAATTTTATATTCAACTACAGCACTGAAGTTTTGTATCAGGTTTAGGATTTCTCTGGCAAATTTTTGGGTGACTGATACATGCTATCATATCATCTGGAAATAGTGATATTTTGACTTCTTCCTTTCCAATTTTTATTCATTTGCTCTCCTTTTGTTGTCTAATTACTCTGGATAGGTCTTCAACTACTATATTGAATAGGTAGGGAGAAAGTGGGCAGACTTGTCTAGTCCCTGATATAGTGGGATTGTTTCAAGTTTCTCACCATTTAGTTTAATGCTGGCTACTGGTTTGCTGTCCATTGTGGTTTTTTTTTTTTTTTTGTTATTTTTTTTTATGTTTAGATATGGGCCTTGCATTCCTGATCTTTCTTGGATTTTAATTATAAATGGGTGTGCATTTTTGTCAAATACTTTCTCAGCATCTAATGAGTTTAGCGTGTTGTTTTTGTCTTTGAGTTTATTTCTATAGTGGATTAATTTGATGGATTTCCATATATTAAACCATCCCAGGGATGAAGCCTACTTGACCATGATGGATGGTCGTTTTGATGTATTCTTTGATTCGGTTTGCAAGGATTTTATTGAGTATTTTTGCTTTGATATTCATACGGGAAAATGGTCTGAAGTTTCCTTTCTTCATTGGGTCTTTGTATCATTTGAATATAATTGTAATCTGGCTTCATAGAATAAACTCAATAGTATTCCTTCTCTTTTTATTTTGCATAATAGTTTGAAGAATATTGGTATTAGGTCTCCATGTGTAAGACCCCCGAAACTGGACCTCCACTGAAGCCCATTCAAGTCCCGGAATGAGCTGGCCAGCACCACAATGACTCAAGAGAAAACTATACCTGATGCAAACAGAAAGAGGTTTTATTATCAGCTAGCTGAGGACAAACTCCTTCCACCGTGCAGGGCAGGGGAGTTTGACCCTGAGCTGTGACAGAAGGGGGCTTTTAACTGCTAGCTGAGGAATTGGGATGAAAGTTCAGAGGAGTTGGGAACAGATTGGAGGAGTTGGGAGAAGAGTTGTGAGGAGTTAGAAAGAGTTGGGAGGAATGTTGTTCTCTGCCCGGATGTCTTTCGTAAAGTTACAATTATCACATCTCAGGCTGTAAGGCTCAGAAACAAAAAGGCTTTTTGCAAGCTATAAATAACAAAGAGCTTCTTTCTGACTGCATTTGTAGAGATCAGGGACAACAAGCTTGGGGAATATCCAGGGGCTTTACCTTCCAGGGAGAACCACTCAAAGTTGGAGTCTCACATTCCCCACTACATCTTCTACATAGTTCTAGTCTTAAAACTAGGAAAAATAACCGCTAGCCCAGCTGCCAAACAATGCCAACATGAGGTCACAGCTCTAGGATTTGTAACCTTGAGAGCCTCAAAATGCACTTGAATGAGACAAAAGTTTCTCTTACCGTGGTACGAGGGAGGGAGGAGGTTCCTGTGCACTGCCTGGTGAATGTGAGCAGCACTGGGCCAGTGAGCCATGGTGGGCTGGGTGCAGGAGCCTAGCACATGCTGGAGTAGCGGTGGTGGGGCTTGCCAAAAGCAGCAGGTAGGTGTTTTTTGTTTGTTTGTTTTTGTTTGTTTGTTTGTTTTTTGTTTTTTTGTTTTTGTTTTATTTTTCAGCAATTCCAAGGCATTTTTCTGACCAGTTCTAGGGCCTTTAAGCAATCTAGCAGGGGTTCAGAAAAAGGAACATCAGGGTCAAACATTCCCCCTGCTTCTGTTAAGGAAGGTGGTCCCCAATTGAGGAGTTGAAAGGGTGTAAGTTTAAATTTTCCTGTGGTGTTCCATACTCACAATAAGGTGAAGTGAAGGAAAGCTTCATAATCTTTTCTGCATGTCTCTTAAAGCCGATTTAGTCAAGGTTTCTTTTAATTCTCTATTCATCTGCTCTACCTGTTCTGATGTCTGGGGTCTGTAGGGACAATGTAACTTCCAATCGATCCCCAATTTTCTGGCTAACCCTTGGCTTACCTGGGCAAAGAAGGAGGGTCACTTGATTGATGAATGTACCTTAGGGATGCCAAATGATGGGGACATTTCCTCTAATATCTTCTTTGCCACAATACTGTCGGTCTCCTTCTTAGTGGGGAAGGCTTCGACCAAGCCTAAAAAGGTGTCTATAAAAAGTAATAGATATTTATTACTGTACTTGGTGAAATTAACTTCAGTTAAATCTACTTTTCAGAATGTACCAGGCCGTCACCTCTTAACCCCCCTCTGGGCAGCATTATTCTGGTGCCTGACATTGGTGAGGGCACAGGTTTGGCATTCATTAACAAACTCCTGGGCAACATCTGGCAATCTAGTAACATAGTAGTTTGAGCTCTTAACAATTTCTTTAGCTTCTTAGTTTCCAAGTGGGGGAGCCTGTGTAGATTGGCTACATATTGTAACCGTTCTCTGGTGGGCAGGATCCAGTGACCATCTTGGGTCTTAGCCACTCCTTGGGTAGTATATACACATATCTCAGGCATTTTTTTTTTCTGTTCTTGATCTTCTAGACTGTAGTCCAAGCCTGCGTCTTTGAGTTTTTAATGGTTTTTTGAATTCTTTATTTTTTTTTCCTAGGGCCGCATGTTTGGCAGCAAGGTCAGCCATCTGATTTCCCTTCACTATGGCATCATGACCTTTTTGGAGATGGGTGCAATGTATGATGGCCAGTTAGTTTTTTTTCGAAAGTGTTTGGCTTCTAATAGGTTCAAGATTTCTTTTTTATTTTTAATATCTTTCCCATCAGATGTGAGTAACTCCTGTTTTCTATAGATTGCCCCATGTATGTGAGCAGTGTTGAAAGCATACTTGCTGTCTGTGTAGATATTGATGTTTTTCTCTTTGGCCAGCTGCAAGGCTTGGGTGAGTGTGATTAGCTCTTCTCTCTGGGCTGTCATGCCTTCAGGCAAGCTGCTGTCCCCGATGGTTTTTTTTTTTCCATTGACCACTGCTGCCCCTGCTTTTCTTTTACCTTCAACCAAAAAGCAGATACCATCTGTGTACCAGTTATGGCAGCCTGGCCATGGCTGGTCAGTGAGGTCTTTCTTAATTTCAGTTTTTTTCTGCCAGGATGTCTATACCTTGGTGTACTTGTAGGAAGTCGTTGGCTTCTGGCAGCAAGGTGGCAGTATTCAGGATAGGAGGGGGTGCAAACTATACTCTTTCAGTCAGTAAAAGGCTCTGTTAATGGGTCCTGTGAGCAATAGGCATCCAGCAATCAGGCAGCTGTCTAATGATGCTTTCTAAGGCATGAGGATATAGGGGCTACTACTATAGTTCATTGACCTAGAGTCAGTTTGTCAGCCTCTTTGAGAAATACTGACACAGCAGCAGCGATAACTTTTAAGCAAGATGGTCATCCACTGGCCACTGGGTCTAATTTTTTTTTTTTTTTTTAACAATTGGGCCACAGGTCGTTTCTATTTCCCCAGATCTTGGGTCAGGACCCATCTCACTATTTCTGCTGTTTTGTCTACATAGAGAATGAAAGGCTAGGTCAGGTCTTGCAGAACTAGAGCTGATGCACTAAGCAAGATTTTTTTAATGTCTTTAAAGGCTTCCGGTGTTTGGGGGTCCATGAGAAAGTCACAGTCTCTTTAGTAAGGGGGTATGGTAAAGAGTGTCAGGGTGGCAAAGCCTGGCTTTTTAACTGGTAGCAACAGAGTATTCCAGGAAGACTGACAAGGGACCAAAACACCAAGTTCTAAGAGACTATGAATGTGAGGTCTGATGCCCTCTTGGGCCTCTTTGCTCATGGGGTATTGTTGTATCAGTTTCCAGTGTCACAAGGATGGGGTGCACCCTCTTTGCCTCTCTTATATCCCAAGTCTCTGTCCAGCATTTAGGAGATCTCCCTTACCTGGTCCCTTCTAATACTTTTCTTGACAGGGATTGAGGCTCATGTAATCTATATTCTTCTTCTAATTTTAAAGTTCAAATTATAGAGATAGAGGCTTGCCAAGGGATTGAAGTTCCTTCAAAAGAAAAGCTTATTTGGACTTTTAAATTTGCTACTATGTCTCTTCTCAACAATGTGGTGGGGCATTCAGTAATGATGAGGAAGGAATCAGTTACTTGGCTTACTCCTAGATTAATTTTCTTATCAGTGGTCCAAGAGTATGGTTTCTGTCTTTGTGTGTGTGTGTGTCTGTGTTTTCGAGACAGGGTTTCTCTGTGTTGCCTTGACTGTCCTGGAACTCACTCTGTAGACTAGGCTGGCCTCAAACTTAGAAATTCGCCTGCCTCTGCCTCCCGAGTGCTGGGATTAAAGGTGTGTGCTACCACACAAGGTGAGAATTGTTTCTGAACAGTAGCCCCAATTACTTCGTTTTTCTGGTTACTCAATTTCTCCAGTGACTTTGTCAGGACTGAAAAAACTGCTCTGATACCAAGAAGGGAAGCCGTAGGGGTCTCTTCCACAGTTAGGGTTACACTAGTCTCAGGGAATGGGTCTGTGCCCCATATCCCCTAGTCATCATCCTCTGGAGTAAGGACTTAGTTGTTCTGATATCTGTCTCTTTCATGGCACAGTCTCTTGCCCAGTGTCCCTTTTCTTAACAGTACCCACATTGGTCCTTATGTAGAGGTGGTCATAAAGGTCCTATGGAGTTCTGAGGTCTTTTTGGCCCTGTGTTGCCCAGGTACCCTGTCTGCCTTCTCCCTCCAACTTTTTTATAAACTTCCTTATCACTTGCAAATGTATCCAAAATCCTATTTAAAATTCTTGCCTGCCTTCCATCTCATCTACTTTCTCTTGCCTCAGCTGCTCTCTATTCGCTTTCTCCTATTTCTTTTTAGTCTTTCTCTTATGGTACACTCTCTGCCTCCTTAACCAGATCTTGCAAAGATAGTGTTTACAGACTCTCTAGACACTGTAACATTCTCCTAATGGCAGAAGCAGATGGCCCAATGAAAGCCATGGCCACAGCGGCCTGCTGGCTCTCTGACACAGGGAGTGTAATGCCTGTATGCTTCTAAGAGGCACTCTAGAAACTCTGCTGGTAGCTCTTTTTCCTCTTGTAGGATCCCTCTTACCTTGGCCACATTGCTGGGTTGTCTGTCAGCTCCTCTCATTCCTGGTAATGTATCCCTGCGCCAAACTGTCAACTGCTCACTACCTTCAGGCCTGTTAGGGTACCAGTCAGTATGTGTCAGAGGGGGAAGCATGCATCTATTTCATTTGGAAGTTTTGTCAGCCATCCATTTGCCCCCAGCACATTCATTCTTACCTCCAGCAGAATCCTTTTCTTCTCCTGTGTGATAAAAATAACCCTTAAAAGCTGTTGACAGTCATCCCAAGTGGTCTGATGAGAGAACATGAGAGATTCCATAAGGGTAGAGGGGTTTTCAGAGAAGGCGGAGTGATTTGCCTTCCAATTATAGAGATCAGAGAAGGAAAAAGACCAGTAATGAAGAGGCTGCAGTTCCGTGGTCTACTGGAGTAGGCCATAAGTACCTAAAGCCAGCTAGGTTGTTGAGTCTGGTCTCTCTGGGCTCCATGCTCATTTGTCTTGTGTTCCAGCAGCTGGTCCCTCCCCCGTGTCTCCAGTGGTACCCTGGTGAGGTATCTGGGAGGAACAGGTTAGTGATATGAGGGTGTGGTGTTACAATATTCTGGAGGTTCTTCTATCTCTGGATAGATCTTGGGAGGAGCCAAGGGTTGCAGTTCACCCCCCAACATATTTATCTTAGGGTTTTTTTTTTTTTTTTTTTTTTTGGTGAGTGGTGGAAAGCTAGGACTGTGGAGTCCAGCTTGTTCTTCTGAACCCAAGGCTTCAACCAGGATGGGGTCAGGGGAGGCTTCCTGCGCGGAAATTTCTGAGATGTCAATGTAGGGTGCTTGTTCTGGTTGAGACCCTAGTCTCTTCTGTGCAACAACATCTTTAACTGCAGAAATCACAATCAGTTCAATAGTACCCTCTGTTGGCCAACTAACACCAAAAGCCGGACATTTCGTTGAGAAGAAAGTTCTCCAAAATCTCTTTCTGACATGTACAAACAGAATGTAAATCCTAGTAGTAATTTCAGTTCAATTCTCAAGAGTCAGTCCAAGAGGAGTGCTAATAGTCTGTCCAATCATCAGAGTCACATACAGGGAGACAAACACTATATATATATACATACATAATGAAGAATCCAAAAATTACCTTTTTTTTTTTTTTTTTTTTTTTTTTTTTTAGTTTTTGGAGACATTGTTTCTCTATGTATCCTTGGAGGTCCAGAAATTCACTGTGTAGACTAGCCTGATAATGAACTCAGAATCCAAGACCTCTGTTTCAAAAGGCTGGTATAAAAGATATGGATCACCACTGTCAGGCAAACTTAAAATCCTTAAACCTCAAAATAAAACCTTATTTTTTTTTTTGAAAAATGCTCAAGAGCACACACAAGTAAAACCCTAAAATATATTCATAAAGGTCCCCCCAAAAAATCTCTAAAATATTTTAAAAAAACTAAACATACACTAAAATCCAACAATCATAAACAAAAACAAAAACTGTACAACAGTCTTGTAAGAACACTTAAAAAATAAAAAAACCTAATATTATAAAAAAACGTAATAAAAAAGAACGCAAAAATTTCCATACAATAAGCTTTTTACTTACAGTCTTCCTTCTATCCTTTCTTCCTTTCTATCTTTCTTCCTACCCTTTCTTTTTTCTTTCTTTCTTTTCTGTAATTTTTTCTTTCTTTCTAACTTTCTCTCTCTCTCTCTCTCTCTCTCTCTCTCTCTCTCTCTCTCTCTCTCTCTCTCTCTCTCTCTCTTTTAGTTTTTTTTTTAATTTTTTTAGACAGGGGTTCTCTTTGTATCCTTGGCTGTCCTGGAACTCACACTGTAGACTAGCCTGACCATGAATTCAGAAATCCAAGACCTCTGCCTCTAAAATGCTGGGATAAAAGGCATGGGTCACCACAGACTGGCAACACTAAAATTCTTAAACTACAAAATAAATTTTATTTTATTTTTTAAATATTCAAGAACACACACACACACAGACACACACACAAAATCATAAAACAGTAAAATATTAAAAACATGAACTAAACTCTAATAAGAACCAAAAATCAAGAAAAAATCCTAAAATTCTTAATAAACAAAGAAAAAAAAACACTAAACAGATACTAAAAACCTTAAAGACAAAGATTTTCAAAACGTTGTTCTAAAACCCCAAGAAAACCAGAAAAAAAAATCCTCTATAGTTCCAAATATATATATACACATTCAAGAATCCAAGAATGACCCTGAATGTCTTCCCTCCCCGCTCCTCCCGAGTTTTTTTTCTTTCTTTCTCTCTTTCTTTCTTTCTTTCTTTCTTTATTTTATTTTATTTTATTTTTTTAGTTTTTGGAGACACGGTTTCTCTGTGTATCTTTTGCTGTCTGGAACTCACTCTGTAGACTAGCCTGACCATGAACTTGGAAATCCAAGACCTCTGTCTCTAAAGTGCTGGAATAAAAGTCATGGGTCATAACTGACAGCAATCCTAAAATTTTTAAACCACTAAAATCCTAAAATTAAAAAAAAAAATACTCAAGAACGTACACACACACACACAAATAGTAAAAACCTAAAATATAAACATAAAGGCCTCCAAAAAACTCTCTAAAATGTTTACAAAACACTAAACATACACTAAAATCCAAAAAAACCCTAATAATTATACAACGCTCTTCTAAAACCGCTTTAAAAAAATAGTACAAAAGAACCCAAAATTTTCCATACATTAAGTTTCTTACTTACAGTCTTTATTCCTTTCTTGCTTCTTCCTTCCTTTGTTTCTTCCTTCCTTTCTATCTTTCTTCCTTCCCTTTCTTTCTTACCTTTTCTTTCTTTCTTTCTTTCTTTCCTTTCTTCCTTCTTTCTTTCTTTCCTTTCTTCCTTCTTTCCTTCCTTTCTCTTTTTCTTCCTTCTATACTTTTTTCTCATTATTTCTTTTTTCTTCCTTTCTTCCTTTCTTCCTTTCTTCCTTTCTTTCTTTCTTACTTTCTTTCTTTCGTTCTTTCTTTCTTTCTTTCTTTCTTTCTTTCTTTCCTTCCTTCCTTCTTTCCTTCCTTTCTCTTTTTCTTCCTTCTATACTTTTTCTCATTATTTCTTTTTTCTTCCTTTCTTCCTTTCTTTCTTTCTTTCTATCTTCCTTTCTTTCCTTCCTTCCCTCCTTCCTTTCTCTTTTTCACTCCTTCCTTACGTTGTCTCTTTCTTTCTTTTTTCTTCCTTCCATTCTTTTATTTCTCTCTTTCTTTCTTTTCTGTAATTTTTCTTTCTTTCTTTCTTTCTTTCTAACTTTCTCTGTCTCTCTTAGATTTTTAGAGTTTTTTTGAATTTTTTACAAAATAAATTTTACTTTTTTTGAAAAATATTCAAGAACACACACACAAACACACACACACACACACACACAAGTAATAAAACCCTAATGAATAACAGTAAAGCCAAAAAATTAATCCAAAAACATTTTAAAATATTAACCTCCAAAAAAAAAAAAAACTATACAACTCTCTTCTAAAAACTCTTTAAAAACCCTAGTATTCATTAAAAAAAAAGAAACAAACATTTTCATACAGTAAATTTCCTACTTACAGTATTTCATTCTTTCTTTCTTTCCAACTTTCTTTCCATCTTTTTTTCTTTCTTTAAGCCCGACCATGAACTCAGAATTACAAGACTCTTTCTCTAAAATGCTGAGACAAAAGACATGTATCACTCCAGACAGTAGGCAACCCTAAAATTCTCAATCAACAAAATAAGACCTTTAAATTTTTTGAAAACTATTCAGGAACACACAGATACACACACACAGACACACAGAGACACACACACAGAAACACACACAGACACAAACACAGATGCATACACAC
>NW_028227286.1:1633626-1638626 GCF_978045245.1 Mus caroli | reverse complement strand
TACAAATAAAAGATAAACCATAAAAAATTTTTGAAAAAATTCCCCAAAATCCTAAACACAATAAAATTCTAAAAAAAACAAAACAAAACAAAAAAAAAAAAACACTAAAAATACACTAAAGTACTGAAAACCAAAAATAAAACTCTAAAACACTCCAAAACTAAAACCATAAATATACACTAAAACCCTGAATTCCAAAAAAAAAAAACTCTAAAACAATAATCAAAAAGGCCTAAATACCCTTTTAAAAACCCTTAAATTCTAAAAAATAAAAAATAATAAAAAGAAAAAAAAATACATAGAAAGCCTGATATGTCCAAAGAATCATCATCTTTTCTTCCTTCCTTCCTTTCTTTATCACTTTCTTTTTTCTTTCTTTCTTTCTTTCTTTCTTTCTTTCTTTCTTTCTTTCTTCCTTTCTTCCTTTCTTCCTTTCTTCCTTTCTTCCTTTCTTCCTTTCTTCCTTTCTTCCTTTCTACCTTTCTTCCTTTCTACCTTTCTTCCTTTCTTTGCATGTGTTTTTGAGACTGGGATTCTATGTGTATACCCTGGTAGTCCCAGAAATTACTATTTAGACCAGGATGGCCTACAACTCAGAAATACACCTGCCTCTGCCTACCAAGTCTGAGATTTAAGGCATGGATCACCACTGCCTGGCAACACTAAACCTCTTAAACCCCAAAAATATAAAACTTTAATTTTTAAAAAATAATCAAGAACACACACACACACAAACACACACACACAGAGACATACACACACACACACACACACAAAGAGTCAAATAAAACAGTCAAATAAAACAGTCAAATAAAACAAATAAAAAATCCTAAATCTTTTAATAAACAAAGAAAACAAAACAAAACATATACTAAAAACCTTAAAGCCTAAGTTCTAAAAAACTTGTTCTAAAACCCCAACAAAAACTGTAAAAAAAAATCTAAAATTCTAAATATATATATATTATTGAGTGGTATCCTAATGCAGTTGCCTCAAATTGCACTTCAGGGGATAAAAGCAGCCATTACTCATTTTGGGAAGGAACCTCATATTCTAATTGTGCCTTATACCTCTGCTCATGTTAACATCCTGGCAGCAACAACTAACGATTGAGCAGAATTGGTTGCCTCCTGTTCAGGACAAATTAATAATCATTATTCAAAACATCCAATTTTACAGTTTGCCTTAAGCCAAGTCATAGTGTTTCCAGTAGTAACAGCCAAACACCCACTTCCAGATAGGGTAGTAGTATATACAGATGGATCCAAATCTGGCAGAGGTGCATATGTAGTAAATGACCAAGTAATATCTAAACAGTATAATGAGACATCACCCGAGGTTGTAGAGTGTTTGGTGGTTCTAGAGGTCGTTGAAACTTTTCCTGGACCGCCCAATATTGTATCTGATTCCTTATATGTGGTTAATGCAGTTAATACGCTTGAAGTTGATGGCTGAATTAGACCCTCTAGTAAGCTTGCTTACATTTTTCAGCAAATTCAGTCAGCCCTGTTACATAGAATTCATCTTGTGTGTATTACTCATGTTAGGGCTTATTCTGGCCTTCCTAGACCTATGTCTCATGGAAATGACTTGGCAGACAAAGCCACTAGAAACGTGGCTGCTGCTCTGTCTTCACAGGCTTTCATAAACTCTTCCCCGTGATGGCTGAAACATTATGCTGCCATTTCACTTTAACCAGGAAGGAAGCTCATGACATTGTCACCCAATGTCAAAACTGTTAATTTCTGCCTATTCCTCATGTAGGGATAAACCACCGAGGCATCAGGCCATTACAGGTCTGGCAAAGGGATGTCACTCTATTTCCTCCTTTGGAAGAAATCAATATTTACATGTTTCCATTGACACCTGCTCTACTGTTATGTTTGCTACAGCTTTAACAGGTGAGAAAGCCTCTCATGTTATATAGCGCTGTTTAGAAGCATGGAGTGCTTGGGGCAAGCCCACAATCCTTAAAACTGATAATCTACAAGGATATACCTCGGCTAAATTTCAGCAATTTTGTCATCAAAATGACATCACTCACCTGACTGGCCTTCCTTATAACTCTCAAGGACAAGGCATGGTGTAAGGTGCCCACCATGCACTCAAGTCTTATTTTATAAAGCAAAAGGGGGGAGTTGATGAGACTCTGCCCTCATTGCCAAGAGTAGCTGTCTCCATGGCACTCTTTACAATTAATTTTTTGAATCTTGACTAGCAAGGTCGCTCTGCAGCCGATCGACATAGCTCAGACCCTGATAGACCAAAAGAAATGGTGAAATGGAAGGATGTGTTATCTGGTCTGTGGGAAGACCCGGATTCTACTTTGTTAAGATCCAGGGGAGCTGTTTGTGTTTTTCAACAGAGTGAAGACAACCCATTTTGGCTTCAGAAATGACTCACCCGCAAAATAGTAATCAAGGATGGTGTGGAAGATGCTGACCTCCCGAGGACTGCTCCTGATCCTGACAATGCTGAACTTGTCTCAGGTTCCTAGTATGATGGGCAAACAGAGATGGGCCATTCTCTCGACTTTCCCTAAACCAATGCCAGTTCGCATGATGCTATAGTTTTTCCAAAATTCTTTACTACTAATAAAACATTAGATTTACCATATCTACCCTATGATCCCACCCGAGCATCATTAGGAGAAAATCGCTCTTTATTATAACAGGGTTCTTTATGTCTTCAAATTAATGGACCAGGAAAATGTATAAACCTCACAGTCTGAGCCTTGGGGATGTTTAATGTTCACCGAGGAGGCTGGGTGAGCACAATCCAAGATACTTCCAAAGCAGATATAACCATTACATATCGGAACTTACGGCAGGAGGGAATTTGGGTCAATGGTATATTTCCACCACATAACTTTTCAGACAAAGAACGTCCTCCACAACCAAAAATAGCCCTACATTATAGATTGGAAGATGAAGGGCTGATCTTGCCTTGGTCTGATTGTCAATCCTCCATCACTCGTTAGGCAGACCAGAGTAAAACCTTTTCCTAATCTCCCAACATGATGGCTGACCCAGAGAAGGAAGTTATTATGAAAAATGGACTTTTCATACAGGACTTTACAATGCATCCCTTTCATAGTGGGTGCTTTGTGGAGTCAATGGCAGTTGTACAGAACTCAATCCTTTGATCTTTATCCAGGGAGGAGCAGTTGGAAAGGCTTCTTTTACTGGCATCTCCAGATTTGCTCAGTATTGGGGAATACATTGACTCCCTGGACTCTTATGGATAAACTAATACCAGCGTAGAGATCACTGGGTTCAATAAAACTTTCGTAAACCAGATTAATTACCCACCTATGCCAGTCTGTGTTTACCCCACTTTCTTGTTTATTCTTTCAAATGATTCATTTGAAGTCTGTTTTAATGATTCTTGTTGGATTTCTCAATGCTTGGATGTAACAAAGAACACCTGTGCCATGGTGGCATGCATCCCTTGTTGGATCCTTGTTTCGGTGGAAACACCCTCCACTATATCCCTGTTTCGACAAAAAAAGAGTTTTTGGCATTACTGCTGCCATAATCATAGCAATTTCAGCCAGTGCAGTTGCTGCTACAGCTGCAGGGTACACTATGGCTAGTATGGTTCAGTCAGCCACAAAATTAAATCAGCTTTCAGCAGATCTGACTGATGCCATCACTCTCCTAACTTCTGCTAGTACCAAGTTAAAGGGAGGGCTGATAAATTTGAATCAGTGCCTTGACCTGGCATAGGAACAGATAGGCATCCTGTACCAGATAGTCCAGTTGGGTTGTGAACAAAAGTTGAATGCTCTGTGTATTACCAGGGCCCAATATGAAAATTTTACTCATTCAGCTAATCTGTCTAGACAGCTTTCCTTGTATCTTGCAGGAAATTCATCTGAGGGATTCGATGAGAGTCTTGAGGCCCTGAGGGTGGCAGTTTTAAACAATAACTCAATGCGAGTGGACCTGTCATTGACAGAGGGCCTCTCCTCCTGGATTTCATCTGCATTTTCTTATTTTAAGGAATGTTTAGGGTTAGGCTTATTTGGTGTTGCCACCTGATGTGGACATGTGTTCATGCTCTGGTTTGCAAGCTTAGAACTCAACAAACAAATGACAAGGTTGTGATAGCTCAAGCACTTGCTGCCATTGAGCAGGTGATGAAACGCCATGGCTGAGGGCTATATAAGCAACGCCATTTTATGGGGTCGGGGTCTTACCTCCTGAAGAAGGAATAAAGCTTTTTGCTGCAGAAGAATACAGTTGTCCGAGTTTGTTCTTGCTGGCGAGAACAATAGATCGGACATTCTTTCTTTCTTTCTTTCTTTCTTTCTTTCTTTCTTTCTTTCTTTCTTTCTTTCTTTCTTTCCTTCCTTCCTTCCTTCCTTCCTTCCTTCCTTCCTTCCTTCCTCCCTCCCTCCCTCCCTCCCTCCCTCCCTCCCTCCCTCCCTCCTTCCTTCCTTCCTTCCTTCCTTCCTTCTTTCTTTCTGTCTTTCTTTCTTTCTGTCTTTCTTTCTTTCTTGTTTTGTTTTTTTTTTTAAGTTTTTTTGATTTTTTTGGACAATGGGTTTCTCTTTGTATCCCTGCCAATACTGGACATGCCTCTCTAGAGCATGCTGGCCTTGAACTAAGAAATCCAATACTTCTTCCTCTCAAGTGCTGGGATTTAAGGAATGGACCACCACTGCCTGGCAACCCTGAAACACTTAAACTCTCGAATTAACACTTAAATTTATATAAAAAAATGAAAAGAAAAGAAAAGAAAAGAAAAGATAACTCAAAAATACAAACAAACAAACAAACAAAAAAAAAACCTTGAAGAAAAAAGATAAAACCTTAAAAAAATACTTAATAAAACACCCCAAATCCAAAAACACCCTAAAATCTTTAAAAAAAGAAGAAACAATAAAAATGCACTAAAAAACTCGAAACCAAAAAAAAAAAAGTCTAAAACAGTTTAATAAATCCCTACAAAAGCCTTAACAAAAACACTAAAACTATAAATAATTAATAATAATA
>NW_028227286.1:1598626-1628626 GCF_978045245.1 Mus caroli | reverse complement strand
AATATCCATTAAGTAATTTTCTCATTTCCTTCTTTCTTTCTTTCTTTCTTTCTTTCTTTCTTTCTTTCTTTCTTTCTTTCTTTCTTTCTTTCTTTTTTTCTTATTTTTTTCAGATTTTGGAGACTGGGTTTCTATATGTATCCCTACCTATATTGGACCAGCCTCTGTAAACCAGGCTGGCCTTGAACTAAGAAATCCAATATTACTTCCTCTCAAATTGCTGGGATTTAAAGCATGGGACATCACTGCATGCCTACCCTAAAACTGTTAAGTCCTTCAATAAAACCTTAAAAGTAAAAAAATAATAATATTCAAAAATTAAAAAAAAAAACAAAACAATACCTAAAACCCTAAAAATAAAAGAAGAACCCTAAAAAAAAAGAAAAAACCCAAAACACTAAAACACCCTAAAAACTTTTTAAAAAAATCATAAAAAACACTAAAGATACACTAAAATACTCAAAACCAAAAAAAAAAAAACAAAAAAAACTAAAATTCTAAAAAATAAGAAAAAAAAAAAAAGAAAAAAAAAAAAACAGAAAGGCCAAAATGTCCTTTAAGTAATATTCTCTTTCTTTCTTTCTTTCTTTCTTTCTTTCTTTCTTTCTTTCTTTCTTTCTTTCTTTCTTTCTCTCTCTCTCTCTCTCTCTCTCTCTCTCTCTCTCTCTCTCTCCTCTCTCTGTCTTTCTTTCTTTTTTCTTTCTTTCTTTTCTCATTTTATTTCATTTTATTTCATTTTATTTCATTTTATTATTTTTTATTTTTTGAGTCTTTCAAGACTGGGTTTCTCTGTTTATCCCTACCTGTCCTGGAGGTTTTTGTTTAGATCAGGCTGGCCTCAAACTCACAAATCTACTACCTCTGCCTCCCAAATGCTGAGATTGAAGGCATGGTCCACAATTTCCTAGCATCAGTAAAACAATTAAATACCAAATATAAAACTTTAAAATTAAAAAACAAACAAACAACAAACAAACAAACAAAAAACCAACAAAACAAAAACCTAAGAAAGAAAGTAAAATGCTAAAAAATAAAATAAATTTAAGCCTAAATAAAACACCAAAACCCTAAAACTCACTATAATCCTTAAAAACTAAGAAAAAAAACCAACAACAACAACAAAAACAAAACACTTAACCTACACTAGAAGTCTGAAAAACAAATAAATCTATAATGTCTTCTAAAAACTCTACAAAACCCTTAAAAAAAAACCTATAAAATTATATATATATATATATCAACCCCAAAATGACACTTAAGCTAATTTTTTTGGTTTGATTTATTTTGTTTTTGGAAACTGTGTTTCTCTGTATACTCCTTGCTATACTGGAACTCACTCTGTAGACCAGGCTTACCTAAAACTTACAAATCCACCTGCCTCTGCCTCCCAAGGGCTGGGAATAAAGGCATGGACCACCACTGATTGGCAAAGCTAAAAGACTTTACCTCCATAATAAAAAGTTAATTTTTTCTTCAAAAATACAATAAATAAATAAATAAATAAATAAATAATAACTAATAAATGAAGGAAAACACTAAACAAAAACCCTACAGTCAAAAAACAAACAAACAGAAAACCCGAAAAACTAGGAGACAAAAAAAAGCAACAATTAAAAAAAAAAAAACAATAAAATTCTACAATATTCTTCTAAAAACCCTTTTAACACTTTAAAATAACCATAATTTCTACAAAAATACACAGAGCCATAAATTTCACTAAGTCTGTTTTCTTTCTTTCTTTCTTTCTTTCTTTCTTTCTTTCTTTCTTTCTTTCTTTCTTTCTTTCTACTTTCCTTCATTCTTATTATTTTTCTTTCTTTATTTTCTTCTTTTTTTTTTTTTTTAAGTTTTTTGAGACTGAGTTTCTTTGTGAACTTCTGTCTGTCCTGGAACTCACTCTGTAGACCATGCTGCCTTCGACCTTAACACACTCCAACACACATACACACAAAAACTCAAAAACATACTAAAACCCCAAAGAAAACTCTAAAGTCAAAAACAGTCAAACAAACAAACAAAAAAACACTCTTAAATCTTTTTTTAAAAAGCACTAAACATACACAAAACCCAGAAAACCAAAATAACCTCTAAAATAATCTTCAAAAAATCCTGAAAACGTTTAAAAAACCCTAAATTTCTTTAAAAAAAAATTACACTGGAAGCCCAAAATATGCATAAAGTAATTTGCTTCCTTCCTTCCTTTCTTTCTTACTTTTTTTTTTTTATTTTTATGAGATTTTGGAGACTAGGTTTCTCTGTGGATCCCTACCTATACTGGAACTGCCCCTGTAAACCATGCTGGCCTTAAACTAAGAAATCCAGTACTTCTTCCTCTCAAGTTCTGGGAATTAAAGCATGTTCTACCACTGCCTGGAAACCCTAAAACACTTAAGTCCAACAATAAAACCTTAAAATTAAAATAATAATAATAATAATAACAATAATAATAATAATAATAATAATAATAAATAAATAAAAAACTCTATAAAACAAAACAAAATCCCTAAAAATAGAAGATAGAACACTAAAAAAAAATTGAAAAAAACCAAAACCATAAAACACCCTAAAAAACTAACAAATAAATCATAAAAAAACACTAAAAATACAATAAATACCAAAAAAACACCCAAACATCTAAGATACTCTTATAAAAAAAACCTACAAAGCTTGCCATAAATTTCACTAAGTCTGTTTTCTTTCTTTCTTTCTTTCTTTCTTTCTTTCTTTCTTTCTTTCTTTCTTTCCTTCCTTCCTTCCTTCCTTCCTTCCTTCCTTCCTTCCTTCTTTCTTTCTTTCTTTCTTTCTTTCTTTTTATCTTATTTTTTTTTCAAATTCTGGAGACTGGGTTTCTATGTGTATCACTACCTATATTGGACCTGCCTCTGTAAACCAGGCTGGCCTTGAACTAAGAAATCCAATACTGGAACTCACTTTGTTGACCAGGCTGGCCTGGAACTTACAAATCTACCTGCCTCTGCCTCCCAAAGGCTGGGAATAAAGGCATGGACTACGAATGACTGTCAAAACTAAAATGCCTAAAAAGAAAAAACAAAAACAAAACAAAACAAAACAAAACAAAAAAAAAAAACCATTAAAAAGTAAAACAATAAACTAAAATCCTGAAGCCAAAAAACAAACAAAAAATCCAAAAACCTAAGAGACCAAGGGGGCAAAAAAAAAAAAACAGGAAAAACAAATAAAACTCGCCAATAGTCTTCTAAACACCCTATTAACCCTTAAAAAGACCCTAAATTGCTACAAAAATACACAAGGAGCCAAAAATTTCACTAAATCTTTTTTTCCTTTTTTCCTTCATCCTTCCTTCCTTCCTTCCTTCCTTCCTTCCTTCCTTCATTTCTTTCTTTCTTTCTTTCTTTCTTTCTTTCTTTCTTTCTTTCTTTCTTTCTTTCTTTCTTTCTTTCCTTCTTTCCTTCTTTCTTTCTTTCTTTCTTTCTTTCTTTCTTTCTTTCTTTCTTTCCTTCTTTCCCTCTCTCTCTCTTTTTCTTTCTTTCTTTCTTCTTTCCTTCTTTCTTAATATCTTTCTTTTTTTTCTTTCTTTTTTTTTTTTTAAGTTTGAGAATGGGTTTCTCTGTGTATTTCTGGCTGTCCTGGAACTCACACTGTAGACCGTGCGGCCTTCAAACTCAACAGACTCAAACACACACACACACACACACACACCCTAAAAAAAAATTCTAAAACCCTAAAGAATAACCCTAAAGACCCCCCCCAAAAAAACCCTCTAAAACGTTTAAAAAAAAAACTAAACATAAACTAAAACCCTAAAAAACAAAAAAAACAATCCTCTAAAACAATCTTCAAAAAATCCTGAAAACCCTTTAAAAATCCTTAAAAATCTTAAAAAAATAAAAAAACAAAAATAAAAAAACACACAGAAAGCCCAAAAATAGGCGTAAAGTAATAATTTGCTCCCTTCCTTACTTCCTTCCTTCCTTCCTTTCTTCCTTTCTTCCTTCCTTCCTTCCTTCCTTCCTTTTTTTTTTTTTTTCTTTACCTTTGTCGTGACTGGGTTTTTTTGTGTATCCCTATCTGTCCTGGAGCTCACTGTGTAGACTATGCTGGCCTGGAACTCAAAAAATCCTGCCTCCTAAATGTTGGCGTTAAATGCATGGGCTTCCACTGCCTGGCAACCCTATAAAAATTAAAACCCAAATATAAAACCCTAAATTTTTTAAAAAATAATCAAGGACAACAACAACAAAAAACCCTGAGAAATACTCTAAAAAGCTTAAAAAATGGAAAAAAGAAAAAAAAGAAAAAAGAAAGAAAGAAAGAAAAAGAAAGAGAAAAAGATAGGCTAAATTAAATCCCAAAACCATAAAATACACGAAAATCCTTAAAAACAAGAAAAACACTAAAAATACACTAAAAGCCTGTAAACAAACAAACAAACAAAAAACTTCTTAAAACACTCTTCTAAAAATTGTACAAACCCTTTAAAAGCACTTAGAAATCTAAAAAGAAAAATAAAAATACACACAAAGCCAAAATGTCCCTACTAGTTTCTTTCTTTCTTTCTTTCTTTCTTTCTTTCTTTCTTTCTTTCTTTCTTTCTTTCTTTCTTTCTATTACTTTTTTTTTTTTTTGAGGATTTCATGACTGGGTTTCTCTGTGTATCTCTGGATGTCCACCTGGAGCTCCCTCTGTAGACCAGACGGCCATGCACTAAGAATTCCACTACTTCTGCCTCCCAGTTGATGAGAATCGAGGCAAGGGCCACCATTTTGAGCCAAAACTTAAGTCTTAAATCCAAAATTAAAACCTTATATTAAAAAAACTAATAATACTTAAAAACACTGAAATAAAATACAAAAATAAAAAAAAAAACTACCAAAAAAAGACCAAAAAACCCTAAAAGGAAAAAAAAACAAAACAAAACTGTAGAGCCTTAAAAAAAAAAAAACCCAAATACCTAAAACAAACTAAAATATTAAAAAATATAAAAAAAACCAAACAAACAAATAAAAAAAACCCAAAAATACACTAGAATCCTGAAAGACAAGAAACAAAAAAAACAAAAACAAAAAACATCAAAACTCTAAAACACTCTTCTAAATAACCTTAAGAAAAACACTAAAACTATAAAAAAAAAAAAAAGAAAAAGAAAAAAGGAAAAAAATATACACAAGAACCACAAAAAGACCCTAAAAAAATTTTTTTTTTGAGTTTTTCTGTTTTTGAGTTTTGGGAGACTGTGTTTAGCTATGTACCTCTGGCTGTCCGGCAGCTCCCTCTGTATACTATGCTGGCCTCAAACTCAAAAGTCCACCTACATCTGCCTCCCAATTGCTAGGATTTAAAGCATGTGCCACCATTGCCTGGCAACCATATAATAATCCGCAAATATAAAACCCTAATTAAAAAAAAATCGAGGACAACAACAACAACAACAAAATACCCCTAAGAAATAGAGTAAAATGCTAAACAATAAATAAATAAAATAAAGCCTAAATTAAACCCCCAAACCCTAAAGTACATTAAAATCCTTAAAAAATGAGGAAAAACAATAAAAATATTCTAAAAGCATGACAATCAAAAAAACTCTAAAACACTCTTCTAAAAATTCTTCAAACCCTAAATAAAAACCCTAAATTTTAAAAGTTCTAAATTAAGTTGCTGGCAACACTAAAACTCTTAAACTCACAATATACAACCCTCAAATTAAAAAGAAAAACTCAAGAACACACACACAAAAATTAAATAAAACAGTAAAGTGCTAAAAAATAAGTCCCTTAAACCTCGTAAGAACCAGAAATCACTAAAACAACCTAAAGTCCTTTAAAAATTATAGAAAAAGCTCTAAACATACATTATAACACTTAAAACCAAACAAAATTCTAAAATACTCTTCTAAAAACCCTAAAATACCTAAAAAAAACCTAATATTAAAAAAAAGAACCACACAATAAGCCAAAAATATCCATAAAGTACTTTTCTTTCAGTCTTTCCTTTCTTTGTTTTTCTTCCTTCCTTCCTTCCTTTCTTTCTTTCTTTCTTTCTTTCTTTCTTTCTTTCTTTCTTTCTTTCTTCCTTCCTTGCTTCCTTCCTTCCTTCCTTCCTTCCTTCCTTTCTTTCTTTCTTTCTTTCTTTCTTTCTTTCTTTCTTTCTTTCTTTCTTTCTTAATTTTTTTTGTGTGTGTGTGTTTTTTGTGACTGGGTTTCTCTGTGTATCCCTACCTGTCCTGGAGCTGCATCTGTAGACGAGGCTGGCCTCAAACTCGGAAATCCACCAGCCTCTGCCTCCCAAGTATTGTGATTTAAGGCATGGGCCACCACTGCCTGGCAACTCTAAAATTTTTAAACCCCAAAATTAAAACCCTAAAATTAAAAATAGAAGAAGAAGAACAAGAACCACCACCACCACCACAACAACAACAACAACAAAAACCTAAGAAGAACAGAAAAATGCTAAAATAATATATAAATAAATAAATAAATAAATAAATAAATAAATAAATAAAGCCTAAATAAAACCCCAAAACCCTAAAACACACTAAAATGTTTTTAAAGCCAAAAAAAAAAAAAAAAAAAAAAAATTGGCTGGCAACACTAAAGCTCTTAAACTCAAAATATACAAACCTAAAATTAAAAAAAATAAAACAAAACTCAAGAACACACTCAAACCCTAAATAAAACACTAAAATGCTTAAAAAAAAATCACTTAAACCTATTAAGAACCAAAAATCACTAAAAGACCCTAACATCCTTTTAAAAATATAGAATAAACTCTAAACATATACTAAAACCCTGAATACCAAAGTACCTCAAAAGCATTCTTCTATAACCCTACAAAACCATTTTAAAAAAACCTTAAATTCTAAAAAAACATGAACACAAAAATAAATATACAACTTTTTGTTTATTTGTTTGTTTTTGTTTTTTGAGACAGTGTTTCAGTGTGGCTGTCCCGGAACTCACTTTGTAAACCTCTCTCTCTCAAGTGTGGGATTAAAGGCATGCACCACCACTGTCTGATAAGAGTAAAACTCATTAACTGCAAAATAAAACTCTAAAATTTTCAAAAAGTCTTTTCAAAAACAAAAATAAAAAACAAAAACAAAAACAAAACAAAAAAAAACCTAAAAAAAGTTTTGTAAATTGTAAAACCCTAAAAAGGATCCCGTAAAGCCTAAAAAAAAAAACAAAACAAAACAAAACAAAACAAAAAAAACAAAAAAAAACTAAAACAAAAAACAGAAAGAAAAACCACTAATATACACTAAAACCGTGAAAACCAATAAAAAAACAAACAAACAAACAAAAAAAAAAACTCTAAACACTCATCTTAAAAAAATTACACTGAAACTCTTTTCTTTCTTCCTTTCTTCTTCTTCTTCTTTTTTTTTTTGTTTTTTTGTTTTTTTGTTTATGAGACTGGGTTTCTCTGTGTATCCCTGGCTTTCCTGGAAGTCACTCTGCCACCATTTCTGGCAACCATAAAACAATGAAACACCAATATTAAAACCCTAAAATTAAAAAAAAATATTCAAGCAATGCAACAAAAACACTTCTAAAAACACTAAATTCCTTTAAAAAAAAAAACAAAACAAAAAAATAAAAATAAAAAAAACAAAATTCTAAAGAACATACATCAAAAGCCAAAAAATGTCCCTAAAATTCTTTTCATTCTTTCTTCCTTAAATTCTAAAAAATCATGAACACAAAAAAAACATGACCACAAAAATAACCAAAAAAGAATATTTTTTTTTTTTTGAGACTGGGTTTCTCTGTGTATGCTTGGATACACCTAAACCCTGAACTCCCCTCAATAAAATCCCTAAATATTTGTAAAAAAAAAATAAAATAAAAAAATCTTAAAACCCTAAATAAGAACATGAAACCCTAAAAAGAAACATAAGCCCCTAAAAAAAACCCTCAAAATTCTTTAAAAATACTCAAAAATCCTAACAAAAAGACCAAAAAAACCCATAAAACCTTAAAAGAGGTCCTGAAATCATTTAAAAAAATCCCTCAAGACTTAAAAAAAAAATTAAGAAAAGTCCTTTAAAAAACCTGAAAAGACCCTAAAAACCTAAAAAAGGAAACATTGATGTTTTAAAAAATCAACAAAAACCCTTTAAAAAAAAAAACTATAAAATTATTTTAAAAAAAAGAACCTAAAAGGACCTAAAACCGTAGCAAAATATCCCAAAATTCTAAAACAACAACAAAAAACACTACAAATACCGAGAAACCCAAAAACGCTAAAAAAAAAAAAAAAAAATCAACAAAAAACAACAAAAAAATAAATCCTTTAAAAAATAATAATAATAAAACCTAAAAAATTCCTAAAATACTTTAAAAACACTAAAGAACCCTAAAATAACTTAAAATCTAAAAGAAATCAAGAAATTTAAAAAAAAACCATAAAATTGAACCTCAAAAACACCTAAGACCCTAAAACACAATAAGACCCCAATTTTTATTTATTTTATTTATTTATTTATTTATTTTTTGGTGGCTAATTGTTCTTAATACTTTTTTTTAAATTAAGTATTGTCTTCATTTACATTTCAAAGCTATACCAAATATCTCACATACCCTCCCCCACCCCAGTCCCCTACCCACCCACTCCCACGTCTTGGCCCTGGCATTGCCCTGTACTGAGGAATGTAAAGTTTGCAAGATCAATGGGCCTCTCTTTCCACTGATGGCCAAATTTTTTTAAAACCATAAAAAACCTAAAAACCCTAAATAAAAACCCTAAGGACTTCAAAAATCACCCTCAAAACCCTGAAATATCTAAAATACTTAAAACACCCTAGAATTAACCTAAAACCAAAATAAATAAATAAATAAATAAATAAATAAACAAACAAATAAATAAATAAATAAAAAAGAAAGAAAACCCAGAAAAACCTTAGGTTCTTTAAACAAACACCAAAAGATCCCTAAAAAGCTAAAAACAAAACCAAAAAGAATAGAAATAAAACAAAGCAAAACAAAACAAAACAAAAAAATAAAATAAAAAAAAAAACAAAAAACCCTAAAATACTTTTTTTTTTTTTTTTTTTTTTTTTTTTGGTTTTTGGAGACTGTTTCTTTGTGTAGCCCTAGCTTTCCTGGAACTCACTCTCAAGACCAGACTGGCCTCAAACTCAGAAATCTGTCTGCTTCTGCGTCCCAAGTGCTGGGATTAAATGTACGGACCATCACTGCCGGCAACCCTAAAATACTTAATAAACACTTTTTAAAATAAAAAAAACTACAATTCAAAAAAAAAAAAAAAAGAAGCAAGAACTCTAATAAGACCCCCAAAATTCTAAACACCTAAAAATTGCCCGAAAATTCAACAAAACCTCAAGAACCCTAAAAAGACCCCAATAATTATAAAACCATAAAAAAGACCCTATGGCATTAAAAAATTGCCCAAAACACTGAGAAAAATCCTAAGATCATCTTTTAAAGGAAAGAACCCTTAAGAAAATAAAATAAAAGCATAAAATAAAATAAAAATAAAATCCTTAATAAAAATTTTTTAAAAACGTAAAAAAACCCTCAAAAATTCTAATTTTTTAATAGCCCTTAAACAACTTAAAATAATAATTAAAAATCTCTAGAACCCTAAAAAGTCACAAAAAATCCTTAACCTTAAAAAACCATATAATGTTAAAAATGATCCTTCTAGAAACCTAAAAAGCTGTAAAACTAAAGCTCAAAAATCTAAAAAAAAAAAAAAACCTAAAAAAAAAAAAAAATTCTTAGAGAAACCATAAACGAACCGTAAATACTAAAACACCCTAAAATCCTTTTTAAAAAACTAAAAAAATGCCCTAAAACACTAAAAAAAAATCAATCCTGAAAAAATCAAGAACTCTAAAAAGATAGCGCCAGAATTCCTAAAACCATAAAAATCCTAAATTAAAAAAAAACCTTAAAAATATATCAAAACCCTGAAACTCTAGAAAAACCCTAAATTCCTATAAAAAAATTCCTACAAAACCTTAAACTTCTAAATGAAATCTTGAAACCCTAAAAAGAATCCTAAATCCCTAAAAAAAAAACTCTTAAAAGTATTGTTATAAAAAAAAACTCAAAGACCCTTAAAACCCTAAAACTCTAAAACGAAAATTGAACCTGAAACCATTAAAAAGAACCAAACAAACAAAAAAACAAACAAAAACCTAAAAACTCAAAAATAAAAAAAATTTAAAAATCCTTTGAAAAAAAATCTAAAAAGACCCTAAAAACATTAAAAGCATACAAAGAAAACCTTGAAGCTTTAAGAAATCAAAATAAAAAAGTATAATATTCTAAAAAAATTAAAAATAGGACCTAAAATAACATAAAATACTTTAAAAAAAAGAAAAATATTGCCAAAATTATAAAACAAAACAAAAAATAAAACAGCCCCCCCTCCACAAAACAACAACAACAACAATCAAAATTCTGGAACCCTAAAAACACTCAGAAAACACTAAACTACCCCCAAAAAGCAAGACCTAAAGCATTAAAAAAATAATAAAATAAAACCTAAAAAAATATTCCTAAAGTCCTTCAAAAAGAACTTGTTTAAAAGAATCCTTAGAATCCTTGTTTAAAGATTCTAAGTTTTTTTAGAGTTTTCTTTTTTTAAGGTTTTTGGTTTCTTTTAGAGTGTGTGTTTGTGTGTGTGAGACCCTAAAACCCTAAAAGACCTTAAAATCTAGAAGAAATCAAGAAACTTAAGAAACGTTTAAAAACCCTAAAAATAAACCTCAAAAACCGCTGACTCAAAAACTCACACACACACACACACACACACATACACACACACACACACACACACACACACACAAACAAATTTTTTTTAATATCATAAAAAACTCATAACCTTACATAAAATCCCTAAGGCCCTCAACCCCTGCCAAACCCTAAGAATTCTAAAAAACTAAAAAAAAAAAAAAACAAAAAAAAAACTCTAAAAGAAACCAAAAACCTTAAAAAAAGAAAACTCTAAAAAACCTTAGAATCTTTAAACAAACAGTAAAAGAGCCCTAAAAAGCTACGAAAAACCAAAAACCCTAAAATACTTAATAAACACATTTTATAAAAAACCTTAAATTCAAAAAAAGCAAGAACACCAAAATGACACTAAAAAATTGTAAAACCATAAAAATGCCCCAAAATTCTACAAAACTTCAATAACCCTAACAAGACCCTAAAAACCATAAAGTCATAAAAACAAAACAAACAAACAAACAAACAAACAAACAAACAAACAATACAAAAAAAAAAGATCGCCCTAAACTCTAGAAAACCCTAAAATTGAAAGAACCTAGTGGTGAAGCCCCCACTCAACTCCCGATTCTGCATGCACCCAAGAATCAGGAACAGAACATAACACCTTGATGTAACAATACGAGGTATTTTAATGGCAGAGCTCTGGGTTGAAATGTACCTCACACAGGAGACAGTGGATTCGACCACAAGTCTTGGAATCTAGGGGTTTTTATATGAAAGGAGTGGGGCTGGGGGAGGAATTGACATGGTTTCACATGATTGGTCCATTTAAACATCAGCAGCCTGGTAACATTTAAGTTAGGTCAGAGGGGTGGGAGATAGGGAGGCGAAGGGCCTGCTCGGGCAGGTCCTGGTCTGTTCTGCTATGTTCTCAGCCCCATGTTTCAAAGCTCACAAACAAGTCTTTGGGCCATTTTACATATATTACATGATTCACAGGTCTCAAGTTTTATTTCCGTTCAAAATATTTTTTTAATGAAAGAACATTTTTTTAAAAAACCCTAAATAATTAATATAACTTTAAAAAACTAAAAAAAAAAAATAAATAAATAAACTAAAATTCTAAACAAACCTCAAGATCTCTAAATTATTTTTAAAAACCCTAAACCCTAAAACAACCTAAAATAAATAAAATAATCTCTAGAACCCTAAAAAGACACTAAAAACTCCAAAAACCTGGAAAAAAAAAAAAAGCTTCTAGGACCATAAAAAAATAAATAAATAAATAAAAACAGAAAACCCTAATGTCCGTAAAATCCCAAAAAAACTAAAAAAAACATAATATTCTTAAAAAAAAAAACACATAAACAAACCCTAAAACACTAAGACACCCTAAATCCTTTCAAAAACAAAACAAAACAACAAAAAAAAAAAACCGTAAAACACTAAAAAAAAACCCTATAATTCTGAAAAAGTAACGAACAATAAAAAGACACCAAAAAAATCCTTAAAACTATAAAAAACCTAAAATCCTTAAAAAGAAAAAAAAAAAAAAAAAAAAGCTAAAATATACAACAAAACACTAAAATCCCCAGAAAACCTAAAACACTCTGAGGAAATACTTACAAAACCTCAAAACCCTAAATAAAAACCTGAAACCCTAAAAAGACTACTAAACCTCTTATAAACGCTAAAATTCAAAAACAAACAAACAAACAAACAAACAAACAAACAAACAAAACTAAATGTCCTAACATTCTGAAAAAAAAAAAAAACCAAAAAAACAAAAAACTCAAGAACTCTAATTAAAAAAAAAAAAGTAAAAACCTTAAACAACTTAAACATAATAAAAAAAAATCTCTAGAACACTAAAAAAGGCACTAAAAAAGGCCTATGACTAAAAAAAACAAAACAAAATAAAACAAAAACAAAAATAAAAAACCTATATTGCAAAATAAAAAAAAAAGAAAAAGAAAAAAAAACTTCTAGAACACTAAAAATCCCATAAACATTATTAAAACAAAAACAAAAAAACAAAAAAACTAATGCCCCCAAAATACAAAAACCATAAAATTCTTAAAAAAAAAACCATAAATGAACCCTAAAACACTAACACACACTAAAATCTTTTAAAAGAAACAACAGACCTCTAAAACACTAAAAAAAACCCTATAATTCTGAAAAACACATGAACACTAAGAAGAACCCCCAAAATCCCTAAAGCCACAAATACCGTAACATCCTTAAAAAAAAAAAAACAACTAAAAACTACACCAAAACCCTACAACCCCCCAAATCTGAAAAACCCTCTAAACATACCTACAAAATTTTAAAACCCTAAGTAAAAACCTGATAATCCCAAAAGAATACTAAACCTCTAGAAAAAAATCCATAAAATTCTAAAAAAAACTTGGAAAACCCTAAAAAGACAATAAAAACCCGAAAACCAAATTTAGACAACCTGAAACTATTAAAAAACAAAAACAAAAAAAAAGCTTAGACTTACAAAAAAATTCTTAAATAAAAAAAATAACATGAAAAGAACCTAAAAAGTAAAAAAAACAAACAAACAAAAAAACCAACAACAACAACAAAAAAAACCTGAGGATTTAAAAAATCAACAAAAATCCTACAAAAAACTCTAAAACTCTAAAAAGAGCCAGAAAGGCCTAAAACCATAAAAAAAACAAAACAAAACAAAACAAAACAAAACAAAAAACGAAAAACAAAACAATACAAAACAAAACAAAACAAAACCAAAATCTAAGATCTGAAAAAAAAAATCGCAAAAAAAAACTGAAAAAAAACTTACAATCTTTTAAAAATATTAAAAGAACCCTAAAACCTTAAAAAAAACCCCAAAACCCTAAAATCCTTAAACAATCCCTAAAACAGGTGCAAAAAGATAAAAAAAATTTAAAATAGTTAACATGTATTTTTAAAAACCTAAAATTCTAAAAATAAAAAGAAAACACAAGAACTCTAAAAAGATCCTAAAAATTCTAAAACCCTAAAAAAATCCTAAATTCTACAACTCTCGAACCCTAAAAATACCCTAAAATCCATAAACCCCCTTTCAAAAAAACCAACAAAAAACCCCCGAAAGACCCCTTCAAACCTATGGACTTAAAAGAATCGCCAAAAACCATGAAAAACCCTAAACTCATTTAAAAACCCTAACAGAACCCTATAAATACTTTTAAGAATCCCTAAAAGACTTAATAAAAACTAAAAGAAACCCTAAAATTCCAAAATAAAAACCCCAAAATTCTAAAAAAAAATCATTCAAGAACAGAAAAAAGGTCCAAAAAACACCAAAAACCCTAAGAATGGACCTCAAATCCTAAAATCCTTTAAAAAAACCCCAAATATACATCAAACCCCTGAAATATAAAAAAATAAACATTAAACCCCATAAAAATTCCTACTGCAAGATCATACCCACCCTGAGAAACAACAAAACCAAGAAGAAAAACCTACTTCACTGCCACTTCCGGTCACGTTACAGTCACTTCCGGTCATTCTGAAGCCACTTCCTGTAAAGACAGGGTCACTTCCTTTCACTTCTGGTCATGATGTGGCCGCTTCATTTGACAACATGTTCACATTTGACAACAGGGTCACTTCCGGTTAGGCTATGACTACTTCCTGTCACCATGCAGCCACTTCCTGTCCTGGTATTCTCATATCTGGTCACGGAATGGTCACATACCATCGTGGTGGAGTCACTTCTTGAATCTATATTATGTGTATGGAATATAACATATTTTATATATGTAAATTTTTGACTTTTTATATTTATCAGCTTTTATGCAAAACTTTAAATTTACACCTATATCCACATATGTTCATTTATATATTGAAATTTATGTATATATCATATATTTATCAATACTAATATACATATTGCATTTATGCTAATATCTATGATATCTTATAGATATAACATAAATAATATAAACAGTATGGGTATATATTTAAGTATATATCATATATAATATTCCTGTGTGTATATAAAATGTATATGCCAGATACATAACAATATAAATTATATATGATATATTAAAATACTTATATATGTAGCATATGATTAATTTAAATGCATTATATATTTATAAGTATTTTATATAAATATATGTGAAGTATACACATATTTCATTCACTAAATATATATATATATATTTATGATTAATAAAATTGAAATATATAAAATATGTATAAATTTATACATATATACATACTTTATATATGAGCTTAGTACCTTTCATTTCAGTGTCCTGTGCATATGATGTCATGTACACATTATATATTATGTGATGTATACATTATATATGGTATAATATAAACACTATTTACATATAGGTATATCTGTATATTTAAGTATATATATATTAATAATAATATTAATCATCATCATCATTATTATTTATAGTTTTAGTGTTTTTGTTAAGGCTTTTGTAGGGATTTAAAAAACTGTTTTAGACATTTTTTTTTTTTGGTTTCGAGTATTTTAGTGCATTTTTAGTGTTTGTTCTTTTTTTTTAATGATTTTAGGGTTTTTTTTTTTCATTTGGGGTGTTTTATTAAGTATTTTTTTAAGGTTATATTTTTATTCAGGGTTTTCTTGTTTGTTTATTTGTGTTTTTGAGTTTTCTTTTAATTTCTGTTTTTTTCTCTCCTTTTCTTTTCTTTTCTTTTCTTTTCTTTTTTTTTTTTCTTTTTTTTTTTTTTTTTTTAATGTTAAGTGTTAATTCGGGAGTTTAAGAGTTTCAGGGTTGCCAGGCAGTGGTGGTCCATGCCTTAAATCCCAGCACTTGAGAGGAAGAAGAATTGGATTTCTTAGTTCATGGCCAGCATGGTTTACAGAGGCATGTCCAGTTTTGGCAGGGATAAAAAAAAATCCATTGTCTAAAAACTCAAAAAAAAGAAAGAAAGAAAGAAAGAAAGAAAGAAAGGAAGGAAGGAAGGAAGGAAGGAAGGAAGGAAGGAAGGAAGGAAGGAAGGAAGGAAGGAAGGAAGGAAGGAAGGAAGGAAGAAAGAAAGAAAGAAAGAAAGAAAGAAAGAAAGAAAGAAAGAAAGAAAGAAAGAAATTCGCAAGCTATTGTTCTCTCCAGCAAGAACACACTCTGACAACACGATTCTTCTGCCGCAAAAAGCTTTATTACTTCTTCAGGAGGTAAGACCCCAATTCCGTTGCTTATATAGCCCTCAGCCATGGCCTTTCATCACCTGATGTGGCCTGTCACCTCCTCATTCGTTGCTATCCCATAAACCCATTATTACGCCCCGAGATAGGCAGTGACTAGGCATGAGTTCACTCTTGCACTTGGGCACAAGGCTTGTTTACTAATTAGGCAGAGGATAGCACCATCTTATAATGGAGATTGTTAGCCGCACAGCTATCCACATCTCCCCCTCATTTTATTTTATTAAAATGAGGCTGGAATAGGTCTTTGTAATTTTGCCCATCCGCTGTGGCTCCTGTCTTAGGTCGTTCCTCTAATGTTACAGCCTTACCCGTCATAGGGTAACCTTATTGCAACTGGGCCCCGTGTCTTAGGTTGATCTGTGCATGAGGAAAGTTGCCCGTCCCTGGATACCGCAGTGCTATGTGACACTAACTACTAAATGACCTAGGGCAAACTCTACAAAAGAGGTCAGCCACCAGTGTCAACTAATTCTTGAGCATAGATAGCCAGATTTCGGAGGAGGCCCCTTGCTCAATGGCAGCAAGTGCTTGAGCTATCACAACCTTGTCATTTGTTTGTTGGGTTCTAAGCTTGCAAACCAACCAGAGCATGAACCCAAGTCCACAGGAGGTGGCAACACCAAATAAGCCTAACCCTAAACATTCCTTAAAATAAGAAAATGCAGATGAAATCCCGGAGGAGAGGCCCTCTGTCAATGACAGGTCCACTCACATTGAGTTGATCTTTAAAACCCTCAGGGCCTCAAGACTCTCATCAAATCCCTCAGAACAATTTCCTGCAAGATACAAGGAAAGCTGTCTAGACAGATTAGCTGCATGAGTAAAATTTTCATATTGGACACTGGTAATACACAGAGCACCGAACTTTCGTTCACAACCCAACTGGACCATCTGGTATAGGACGCCTATCTGTTCCTATGCCTGGTCAAGGCACTGATTCAAATTTATCAGCCCTCCCTTTAACTTAGTACTAGCAGAAGATAGGATTGTGATGGCATCAGTCAGATCTGCTGAAAGCTGATTTAATTTTGTGCCTGACTGAACCATAATAGCCATAATGTACCCTGCAGCTGTAGCAGCAGCTGCAGTGGCTGAAATTGCTATAATTATGGCAGTAGTAATGCCAAAATCTCTTTTTTTGTTGAAATAGGGATATGGTGGAGGGTGTTTCCTCTGGAACAGGGATCCAACAAGGTATGCATGCCACCATGGCACGGGTGTCCTTTGTTACATCCCAGCATTGAGATATCCAACAAGAATCATTGAAACAGACTTTAAATGAATCATTTGAAAGAATAAACAAGAAAGTCGGTAAACACAGACTGGCATAGGTGGGTAATTAATCTGGTTTACGAAAGTTTTATTGAACCCAGTGATCTCTACGCTGGTATTAGTTTATCCATAAGAGTCCACGGAGTCAATGTATTCTCCAATACTGAGCAAATCTGGAGATGCCAGTAAAAGAAGCCTTTCCAACTGCTCCTCCCTGGATAAAGATCAAAGGATTGAGTTCTGTACAACTGCCATTGACTCCACAAAGCACCCACTATGAAAGGGATGCATTGTAAAGTCCTGTATGAAAAGTCCCTTTTTCATAATAAATTCCTTCTCTGGGTCAGCCATCATGTTGGGAGATTAGGAAAAGGTTTTACTCTGATCTGCCCTACGAGTGATGGAGGATTGACAATCAGACCAAAGCAAGATCAGCCCTTCATCTTCCAATCTATAATGTAGGGCTATTTTTGGTTGTGGAGGACATACTTTGTCTGAAAAGTTAAGTGGTGGAAATGTACCATTGACCCAAATTGCCTCCTGCCTTAAGGTCTGATATGTAATGGTTATATCTGCTTTGGAAGTATCTTGGATTGTGCTCACCCAGCCTCCTCGGTGCTCATTAAACATCCCCAAGGCTCGGACTGTGAGGTTTATACATTTTCCTGGTCTATTAATTTGATGACATAAAGAACCCTGTTATAATAAAGAGCGATTTTCTCCTAATGATGCTCGGGTGGGATCATAGGGTAGATATGGTAAATCTAATATTTTATTAGTAGTAAAGAATTTTGGAAAAACTATAGCATCATGGCGAACTGGCATTGGTTTAGGGAAAGTCAAGAGAATGCCCCATCTCTGTTTGCCCATCATACTAGGAACCTGAGACAAGTTCAGCATTGTCAGGATCCGGAGCAGTCCTCGGGAGGTCAGCATCTTCCACACCATCCTTGATTACTCTCTTGCGGGTGAGTCGTTCTGAAAGCCAAAATGGGTTGTCTTCACACTGTGGAAAAACACAAACAGCTCCCCTGGATCTTAACAAAGTAGGATCCGGGCCTTTCCCCAGACTAGATAACACATGCTTCCATTTCACCATTTTCTTTGGTCTATCAGGGTCTGAGCTGTGTCGATCGCCTGCAGAGGGACCTTGCTAGTCAAGATTCAAAAAATTAATTGTAAAGAGTGCCATGGAGACAGCTACTCTTGGCAGTGAGAGCAGAGTCTCATCATCTCCCCCCTTTTGTTTTATACAATATGACTTGAGATTACGGTGTGCATGTTCCACCATGCCTTGTCCTTGAGGGTTATAATGAAGGCCAGTCAGGTCAGTGATATTCATTTGATGACAAAATTGCTGAAATTTAGCAGAGGTATATCCTGTCAGATTATCATTTTTAAGGATTGTGGGCTTGCCCCAAGCACTCCATGCTTCTAAACTGTGCTGTATATCATGAGAGGCTTTCTCACCTGTTAAAGCTGTAGCAAACATAACAGCAGAGCAGGTGTCAATGGAAACATGTAAATATTGATTTCTTCCAAAGGAAGAAATACGAGTGACATCCCTTTGCCAGACCTGTAATGGCCTGATGCCTCGGTGGTTTACCCCTACATGAGGAGTAGGCAGAATTTAACAGTTTTGACATAGGGTGACAATGTCATTTGCTTCCTTCCTGGTTAAAGTGAAATGGCAGCATAATGTTTCAACCATCACGTGGAATCGTTTATGAAAGCCTGTGAGGACAGAGCAGCAGCCAGGATTCTAGTGGCTTTGTCTGCCAAGTCATTTCCATGAGACATAGGGCTAGGAAGGCCAGAATAAGCCCTAACATGAGTAATACACAAAAGATAAATTCTATGTAACAGGGATGACTGAATTTGCTGAAAAATATGAGCAAGCTTGCTAGAGGGTCTAATTAAGCCATCAACTTCAAGCGTATTAACTGCATTATAAGGAATCAGATACAATATTGGGTGGTCCAGGAAAAGTGTCAAGGACCACTAGAACCACCAAACACTCTACAACCTCGGGTGATGTCTCATTATACTGTTTAGATGTTACTTGGTCATTTACTACATATGCACCTCTGCCAAATTTGGATCCATCTGTATACACTACTACCCTATCTGGAAGTGGGTATTTGGCTGTTACTACTGGAAACACTATGACTTGGCTTAAGGCAAACTGTAAATTTGGATGTTTTGGATAATGATTATTAATTTGTCCTGAACAGGAGGCCACCAATTCTGCCCAATCGTTAGTTGTTGTGCCAGGATGTGAACTTGAGCAGAGGTATAAGGCACAATTAGAATAGGAGGTTCTTTCCCAAAATGAGTAATGGTTGCTTTTATCCCCTGAAGTCCAAATTGAGGCAACTGCATTAGGATACCATTCAATAATATATATAAATATATATATTTAGAATTTTAGATGTTTTTTTTTTTGCGTTTTTTGTTGGGGTTTTAGAACAACGTTTTTTAGAACTTTGGCTTTAAGGTTTTTAGTATATGTTTTTTTTTCTTTGTTTATTAAGAATTTTAGGATTTTTTCTTGATTTTCGGTTCTTATTAGGGTTTAGTTCATTTTTTTAATGTTTTACTGTTTTATTTGACTCTTTGTGTGTGTGTGGGTGTGTATGTCTGTGTGTGTGTGTGTGTTTGTGTGTGTGTTCTTGATTATTTTTTAAAAATTAAAGTTTTATATTTTTGGGGTTTAAGAGGTTTAGTGTTGTCAGGCAGTGGTGATCCATGCCTTAAATCTCAGACTTGGTAGGCAGAGGCAGGTGTATTTCTGAGTTGTAGGTCATCCTGGTCTAAATAGTGATTTCGGGACTATCAGGGTATACACATATAATCCCAGTCTCCAAAAACACACTCAAAGAAAGGAAGAAAGGAAGAAAGAAAGAAAGGAAGAAAGAAAGGAAGGAAGAAAGAAGGAAAGAAAGAAAGAAAGAAAGAAAGAAAGAAAGAAAGAAAGAAAGAAAGAAAGAAAGAAAGAAAAAGAAAGAGAAAGAAAAGAAGGAAGGAAGAAAAGATGATGACTCTTTGGACATATCAGTCTTTCTATGTATTTTTTTCTTTTTATTATTTTTTATTTTTTAGAATTTAAGGGTTTTTAAAAGGGTATTTAGGCCTTTTTGATTATTGTTTTAGAGGTTTTTTTTTTTTTTGGATTTCAGGGTTTTAGTGTATGTTTATGGTTTTAGTTTGGAGTGTTTTAGAGTTTTATTTTTGGTTTTCAGTACTTTAGCGTATTTTTAGTGTTTTTTTTTTTAATAATTTTATGGTGTTTAGGATTTTGGGGATTCTTTTCAAAAAAATTTTATGGTTTATCTTTGTATTTATTTATTTATTCATTTATTTATTTATTTATTTATTTATTTATTTATTTATTTTTAGAGTTTTTCACTATTATTATTTTTTGAAATTTTAGGTTTTATTTTTAGAGTTAAGAGTTATAGGATTGCCAGGCATTGTTTTCCCATGCATTAAATCCCAGAATATTAGAGGCAGAGTTAGGTGGTTTTTTGATTTTGAGGCCAGCATGGTCTACAGATTGTGGTCCAGGACAGCCAGAGATAGACAGAGAAACCCAGTATCCAAAAACAAAACAAAACAAAACAAAACAAAAACAAAACAAAACAAAACAAAACAAAACAAAACAAAACAAAACAAAACAAAAGAGAAGAAAGCAAAGCAAAGCAAAGCAAAGCAAAACAAAACAAAACAAAACAATCAAAAAACAAAAACAAACAAACAAAATAAATCCAATAGACTTATAAGTTCATATTGTGTCTTTGTTTATTAATATTATTATTATTAATTATTATTATTATTATTATTATTATTATTATTATTATTTATAATTTTAGTGTTTTTGTTAAGGCTTTTGTAGGGTTTTTATAAGACTTTTGTTTGTGTTTTCAGTATTTCAGTGCACTTTTAGTGTTCTTTTTTTTTTTTAAATGATTTTAGAGTATTTTTGGATTGGGTGTGTTTTATTAAGTGTTTTTTAAGGTTTTATTTTTGTTTTTCAGGGTATTTTTGTGTGAGTTTATGAGTTTTCTTATCTTTTCTTTTTAAAATTGAAAGTGTTATTTGGTGAGTTTAAGAGTTTCAGGTTTGCAGGGCATGGTGGCACACGCCTTTAATCCCACCACTAGGGAGGCACAACAGGAGGATTTCTGAGTTCATGGCCAGCCTGGTCTACAAAGTGAGTTTCAGGACAGCCTATGCTACAAAGAGAAACCTTGTCTCAAATAAAAACAAAACAAAACAAACAAACAAAAACAAACAAACAAACAAAAAAACAAACAAAAAAGAGTTTCAGTATTACCAGGCAGTGGTAGCCCATGCCTTATATCTCAGCATTTGAGAGGAATAAGTGTTGGATTTCTTAGTTCGAGGCCAGCATGTTCTAGAGAGGCATGCCCAGTATTGGCAGGGATACAAAGTGAAACCCATTGTGCAAAAAACTCAAAAAAAAAAAAAAAAAAAAGAAAGAAAGAAAAAATGCCCCGAATTGCAAGTTGAGCAACTGCATTAGGATACCACTCAATGATTTTTGCAGGGGAAGCATTGGTTGGACCCACAATAAGGGTCCATTTTGCCAAAAGACTGCTGTTGGTAAACGTGCAGGTTTTTTTTTTTTGTTGTTTTGTTTTGTTTTTTTTTGTTTTGTTTTTTTTGTTTTGTTTTGTTTTGTTTTGTTTTGTTTTGTTTTGTTTTGTTTTGTTTTGTTTTGTTTTGTTTTGTTTTTTGAGACAGGGTTTCTTTGTATAGTCCTGGCTGATCCTGGAACTCACTCTGTAGACCAGGCTGGCCTCGAACTCAGAAATCCATCAGCCTCTGCCTCCCGAGTGCTGGGATTAAAGGCATGCACCACCACGCCCGGCAACCGTGCAGTTTTTAATATGCACAATTCAAATGACTTGGGAAAAAAAAAGACTAAAAAAAAAAAAACTCAGGTCATTCTTGGATTCTTGAATATGTATATATATATATTTAGATTTTTAGAGTTTTTTTTAAAGGCTTTTGTTGGAGTTTAAGAACAATGTTTTTGAGAACTTTGGCTTTAAGGTTTTTAGTATATGTTTAGTGATTTTTTTTCTTTGTTTATTAAGAATTTTAGGATTTTTTCTTGATTTTCAGTTCTGATTAGGGTTTAGTTCATTTTTTTAATGATTTACTGTCTTATTTGACTGTGTGTGTGTGTGTGTATGTGTGTGTTTTTGAGTATTTTTTAAAAATTAAAGGGTTATATTTTGGGGGTTTAAGAGTTTTAGTGTTGCAAGGCAGTGGTGATCCATGCCTTAAATCTAAGACTTGGTAGACAGAGGCAGGTGTATTCCTGAGTTGTAGGCCATCCTGGTCTACAGAGTGATTTCCTGGACTACCACTGTACACACATAGAATCCCAGTCTCCAAAAACACACACAAAGAAGGGAAGAATAGAAAGAAAGAAAGGAAGGAAGGAAGGAAAGAAGGAAGGACGGAAGAAAGAAAGAAAGAAAGAAAGAAAGAAAGAAAGAAAGAAAGAAAGAAAGAAAGAAAGAAAGAAAGAAAGAAAGAAAGAAAGAAAAGATGATGACTCTTTGGACATATCTGGCTTTCTATGTATTGTTTTTTCTTTTTATTAATTTTTATTTTTTAATAGCTGAGTAGTACTCCATTGTGTAAATGTACCATAATTTCTGTATCCATTCCTCTGTTGAGGGACATCTGGGTTCTTTCCAGCTTCTGGCTATTATAAATAGGGCTGCTATGAACATAGTGGAGCATGTGTCCTTTTTACCGGTTGGGACATCTTCTGGATATATGCCCAGGAGAGGTATTGCTGGATCCTCCGGTAGTACTATGTCCAATTTTCTGAGGAACCGCCAGACTGATTTCCAGAGTGGTTGTACAAGCTTGCAATCCCACCAACAATGGAGGAGTGTTCCTCTTTCTCCACATCCTCGCCAGCATCTGCTGTCACCTGAATTTTTGATCTTAGCCATTCTGACTGGTGTGAGGTGGAATCTCAGGGTTGTTTTGATTTGCATTTCCCTGATGATTAAGGATGTTGAACATTTTTTCAGGTGCTTCTCTGCCATTCGGTATTCCTCAGGTGAGAATTCTTTGTTCAGTTCTGAGCCCCATTTTTTAATGGGGTTATTTGACTTTCTGGAGTCCACCTTCTTGAGTTCTTTATATATATTGGATATTAGTCCCTTATCTGATTTAGGATAGGTGAAGATCCTTTCCCAATCTGTTGGTGGTTTTTTTGTCTTATTGATGGTGTCTTTAGCCTTGCAGAAGCTTTGTAGTTTCATGAGGTCCCACTTGTCAATTCTCGATCTTACAGCACAAGCCATTACTGTTCTATTCAGGAATTTTTCCCCTGTGCCCATATCTTCAAGGCTTTTCCCCACTTTCTCCTCTATAAGTTTCAGTGTCTCTGGTTTTATGTGAAGTTCCTTGATCCACTTAGACTTGACCTTAGTACAAGGAGATAGGAATGGATCGATTCGCATTCTTCTACATGTTAACAACCAGTTGTGCCAGCACCATTTGTTGAAAATGCTGTCTTTCTTCCACTGGATGTTTTTAGCTCCCTTGTCGAAGATCAAGTGACCATAGGTGTGTGGGTTCATTTCTGGGTCTTCAATTCTATTCCATTGGTCTATTTGTCTGTCACTATACAGAATGAATTTATGAAATTCCTAGCCAAATGGATGGACCTGGAGGGCATCATCTTGAGTGAAGTAACACAATCACAAAAGAACTCACATAATATGTATTCATTGATAAGTGGATATTAGCCCAAAACTTAGGATACCCAAGATATATGATACAATTTGATAAACGCATGAAACTCAAGAAGAATGAAGACCAAAGTGTGGACACTGTGCACCTTCTTAGAATTGGGAACAAAACACCCAGGGAAGGAGTTACAGAGACAAAGTTCGTAGCTGTGATGAAAGGATGGACCATTTAGAGACTGCTGTATCCAGGGATCCGTCCCATAATCAGCTTCTAAACGCTGACACCATTGCATACACTAGCAAGATTTTGCTGAAAGGACCCAAATATAGCTGTCTCTTGTGAGACGATGCCGGGGCCTAGCAAACACAGGAGTGGATGTTCACAGTCAGCTATTGGATGTATCACAGGGCTCCCAATGGAGAAGCTAGAGAAAGTACCCAAGGAGCTAAAGGGATCTGCAACCCTATTGTTGGAACAACATGATGTACTAACCAGAACCCTGGAGCTCTTGTCTCTAGCTGCATATGTATCGAAAGATGGCCTAGTCGGCCATCAATGGAAAGAGAGGCCCATTGGACTTGCAAAGTTTATATGCCCCAATATAGGGGAATGCCAGGGCCAAAAGAATGGGAATGGGTGGGTAGTGAAGTGGGGGGCGCTATGGGGGACTTTTGGGATAGTATTGGAAATGTAATTGAGGAAAATATGTAATAAAAATATATATATATATAAAAAAAAAGAAACCTATAAAAAAAATTTTATTTTTTAGAATTTAACTTTTTTTAAAGGGTATTTAGGCCTTTTTGATAATTGCTTTAGAGTTTTTTTGGATTTCAGGGTTTTAGTGTATGTTTATGGTTTTAGTTTTGGAGTGTTTTAGAGTTTTATTTTTGGTTTTCAGTACTTTAATGTATTTTTAGGTTTTTTTTTTTTTTTTTTAAGAATTTTATGGTGTTTTAGGATTTTTGAGATTTTTATCAAAATTTTTTTAAGGTTTATCTTTTGTTTGGATTTATTTATTATTTATTTATTTATTTATTTATTTATTTATTTATTTATTTATTTATTTATTTTTAGAGTATTTCACTATTATTATTTTTTGAAATGTTTAGGTTTTATTTTTATAGTTAGAGTTATAGGATTGCCAGTCATTGATTTCCCATGCATTAAATCCCAGCACTTGGGAGACAGAGTTAGGTGGATTTTTGATTTCGAGACCAGCATGGTCTACAGATGGCAGTCCAGGACAACCAGAGACACACAGAGAAACCCAATCTCCAAAAACAAAACAAAACAAAACAAAACAAAATAAAACAAAACAAACAAACAAAAACAAAAAAAAAAACCAAAATAAAACAAAAAGACTTATAAGTTCATACTTTGTCCTTGTATTGTCCTCTTCCGTCCTTCCTTCCTTCATTCCTTTATTCCTTCCTTCCTTCCCTCCTTCCTTCCCTCCTACCTTCTTTCCTTCCTTCCATCCTATCACTCTCTCACTCTCTCTGTGTCTTTTTTTTCTTTTACTTTATTTCTTTGTTTCTTTTAATATTAGTTTCTTTCAATTTTTCAATGGATATAAATATTTCGAAATAATCCCATGCATTTTATCTAATCACCCAGAAAAGGCTGAAGTTAATTAAAGCTTAAAACCCAAACATTTAAATGCACTAAAACCATTTAAAAAAAAAAACACTAAAAATACAATAGAAGCCTGAAAAAAAAAAAGAAATTCTAAATCACTTTTAAAAAACTCTACAAATCCTTTTAAAATACCATAGAAATCTAAAAAGAATACACATGCAGCCCAAATATCACTAAATCATATGTTTGTGTGTTTGTTCATTTATTTTTAATTAAAAAAATTGTAAATAGTAAATTGTTATACAGGCCTTTGTTTCATATGATATGTATTCTATTATGCTATTCTGTTTTTCTTCTAAAGATTTATCGTCCCCTCTTATGCTTCATTTTCTAGTTTAATGAGCCACTTCCACACAACCATACACATACATGAAACCATACAAAAATTAAATCTCAAGAGCACATTGGATAGAAAACCTATGTTAATTCCTTCTATTTCTTTACAGTTGACTAAAATTCCATCATATATATATATACACCATGTATATATATATATATATTCAAGAATCCAAAATATTCCTGAACCTCTCTTTTTTTTTTTTCTTTGATTTTTTGTAGACAGGGTTTCTCTATGTATCCCTGGTTGTCCTGGAACTTACACTAGACTAGCCTGACAATGAACTCAGAAATTCAAGACCTCTGCCTCTAAAGTTCTTGAATAAAAGGCATGGGACACCATAAACTGGCAACCCTAAAATTCTTAATCTAGAAAATAAAACCTTAAAAATTTTTAAAAATGCTTAAGAACACACACAAACACAGAAACAAACAAACACATAGTAAAACAATAAAATATAATAGTAAATTTAAAAAAGGCTCCAAAATCTTTTAAAAAACACTATTCATACAAAAAAAAAAAAATAAGTAAAAGACCCTTCTAAAAACGCTTAAAACCCTTTAAACAATCAAAAAATTTTCATAGTGTAACTTTCTTACATACAGTATTTCTTTCTTTCTTTCTTTTTCTTTTTTTCTTTTTTTCTTTCTCTTTAATTGTTTGTTTCTTTCTTTCGTCCTTCTTTCTTTTAGTCTTTGTTTTTTTGTTTCTTTCTAAATTTCTCTCTTACTGTCTCTGTTTCTGTCTCTCTGTCTCTCCTCTTTCTATCTCTCTCTGTCTCTCTCTATCTCTCTCTGTCTCTCTCTCTCTCTCTCTCTCTTGAATTTTGGAGTTTGGGTTACTATGTATATCTCTGGTTGATTTCCAGCTCCCTGTGGAGGCCTCAATGAACTCTAAGTAAACAAACAAACAAACAAACAAAAAACACACACAAAAAAACAAAAAACAAACAAAAACAAACAAAAAAAAAACCACTAAATATACAATAGAAGCCTGAAAAAAAAAAAGAAACTCTAAATCACTTTTCTAAAAACTCTGCAAATTCTTTTAAAATATCATAGAAATCTAAAAAGAATACACATGAAGCTGAAATATCCCTAAAGCGTTTGTTTGTTTTTTTGTTCATTTATATTTAATTAATTTTGTATATTTTATAAATTCTGTCTTTTTAAATATGTTTTTATCTATGTCTCTTTTTCTCTTTTTCCCTTCCTCTCTTTCCCTTCCTCTCTTTCTTTTTCTTTCTTTCTTTTTCTTTCTTTCTTACTTTCTTTCTTTCTTTCTTTCTTTCTTTCTTTCTTTCTTTCTTTCTTTCTTTCTCTCTCTCTCTCTCTCTCTCTCTCTCTCTTTCTTTCTTTCTTTCTTTCTTTCTTTCTCTCTCTCTCTTCCGTCCTCCCTTCCTTCCTTCCTTCTTTCCTTCCCTCCTACCTTCCTTCCTTCCTTCCTATCACTCTCTCACACTCTCTGTGTCTTTTTTTTTCTTTTTCTTTATTTCTTTGTTTCTTTTAATATTAGTTTCTTTCAATTTCTCAATGGATATAAATATTTCAAAATAATCCCATGCATTTTATCTAATCACCCAGAAAAGCCTGAAGTTAATTAAAGCTTAAAACCCAAACATTTAAATGCACTAAAACCATTAAAAAAAAAAAAAACACTAAAAATAGAAGAGAAGCCTGAAAAAAAAAAAAAAAAGAAACTCTAAATCACTTTTTAAAAAACTCTAAAAATCCTTTTAAAATACCATAGAAATCTAAAAAGAATACACATGCAGCCCAAATATCACTAAATCATTTGTTTGTGTGTTTGTTCATTTATTTTTAATTAAAAAAATTGTAAATAGTAAATTGTTATACAGGCCTTTGTTTCATATGATATGTATTCTATTATGCTATTCTGCTTTTCTTCTACAGATTTATCGTCCCCTCTTATGCTTCATTTTCTAGTTTAATGAGCCACTTCCACACAACCATACACATACATGAAACCATACAAAAATTAAATCTCAAGAGCACATTGGATAGAAAACCTATGTTAATTCCTTCTTTTTCTTTGCAGTTGACTAAAATTCCATCATATATATATATATATATATATATACATCATATATATATATTCAAGAATCCAAAATATTCCTGAACCTCTCTTTTTTTTCTTTGATTTTTTGTAGACAGGGTTTCTCTATGTATCCCTGGCTGTCCTGGAACTTACACTAGACTAGCCTGACAATGAACTCAGAAATTCAAGACCTCTGACTCTAAAGTTCTTGAATAAAAGGCATGGGACACCATAAACTGGCAACCCTAAAATTCTTAATCTAGAAAATAAAACCTTAAAAATTTTTAAAAATGCTTAAGAACACATACACACACACAGAAACAAACAAACACATAGTAAAACAATAAAATATAACAGTAAATTAAAAAAAGCCTCCAAAATCTTTTAAAAAACACTATTCATACAAAAAAAAAAAATAAAAAAAAGACCCTTCTAAAAACGCTTAAAACCCTATAAAAAATCAAAAAATGTCCATAGTGTAACTTTCTCACATACAGTATTTCTTTCTTTCTTTCTTTTTCTTTTTTCTTTTTTTCTTTCTCTTTGTTTGTTTTTTTGTTTGTTTCTTTCTTTCTTTCTTTCTTCCTTCTCTCTTTTTGTCTTTGCTTTTTTTTGTTTCTTTCTAAATTTCTCTCTTACTATCTCTGTTTCTGTCTCTCTGTCTCTCCTCTTTCTATCTCTCTCTGTCTCTCTCTATCTCTCTCTTTCTCTCCCTCTCCCTCTCCCTCTCCCTCTCCCTCTCCCTCTCTCTCTCTCTCTCTCTCTCTCTCTCTCTCTCTCTCTCTCTCTCTCTCTACCTCTGTTGAATTTTGGAGTTTGAGTTACTATGTATATCTCTGGTTGACTTCCAGCTCCCTGTGGAGGCCTCAATGAACTCTAAGTAAACAAACAAACAAACAAAAAACACACAAAAAACCCAAAAAACAAAAAAAAAAAAAACCAAAAAAATACCACTAAATATACAATAGAAGCCTGAAAAAAAAAAGAAACTCTAAATCACTTTTCTAAAAACTCTGTAAATCCTTTTAAAATACCATAGAAATCTAAAAAGAATACACATGAAGCTGAAATATCCCTAAAACGTTTGTTTGTTTTTTGTTCATTTATATTTAATTAATTTTGTATATTTTATAAATTCTGTCTCTTTAATATGTTTTTATCTTTGTCTCTTTTTCTCTTTTTCCCTTCCTCTCTTTCCCTTCCTCTCTTTCTTTTTCTTTCTTTCTTTCTTTCTTTCTTTCTTTCTTTCTCTCTCTCTCTCCCTTCCTTCCTTCCTTCCTTCCTTCCTTCCTTCCTTCCTTCCTTCCTTCCTTCCTTTCTTCCTTTCTTTCTTTCTTTATCTCTTTCTTTCTCTTTCTTTCTTTTCTTTCTTTCTTTCTCTCTCACTTCCGTCCTTCCTTCCTTCCTTCCTTCCTTCCTTCCTTCCTTCCTTCCTTTCTTTCTTTCTTTCTTTCTTTCTTTCTTTCTTTCTTTATCTCTTTCTTTCTCTTTCTTTCTTTTCTTTCTTTCTTTCTCTCTCACTTCCGTCCTTCCTTCCTTCCTTTTTTCCTTCCTTCCTTCCTTCCTTCCTTCCTTCCTTCCTTCCTTCCTTCCTTCCCTCATTCCTTCCTTCCAACCTTCCTTCCTTCCTTCCTTCCTATCACACTCTCACACTCTCTGTGTCTTCTTTTTCTTTTTCTTTATTTCTTTGTTTCTTTTAATATTAGTTTATTTCAATTTCTCAATGGATGTAAATATTTCGAAATAATCCCATGCATTTTATCTAATCACCCAGAAAAGGCTGAAGTTAATTAAAGCTTAAAACCCAAACATTTAAATGCACTAAAACCATTAAAAAAAAAAACCACTAAAAATACAATAGAAGCCTGAAAAAAAATAAAAAAATATATAAAAGACCCTTCTAAAAACGCTTAAAACCCTTTAAAAAATAAAAAAAATTCCATAGTTAACTTTCTTACATACATTATTTTCTTTCTTCCTTTTTCTTTTTTCTTTCTTTCTTTCTCTTTGTTTGTTTGTTTCTTTCTTTCTTTCTTTTTTTCTTTCGTCCTTCT
>NW_028227286.1:1561126-1593626 GCF_978045245.1 Mus caroli | reverse complement strand
GAAGATCATATGCCCCAATACAGGGGAAAGCCAGGGCTAGGAAGTGGGAGTGGGTGGGTTGAGGATCAGGGAGAGGGTATAGGGAGATTTGGGGATAGGGTTTGAAATGCAAATGAAGAAAATGTCTAATAAAAGTGCCTTACATAAAATAAAATTAGATTAAAAAATATTGAGATGTGTGGGTGGCCCCATTTCTCAACCACATGTCATGCTTATCCACTGCATATGGTCTCTATAGGTTCTATCTCCCCTTTGTTGGGTATATCCCTGTTTACCTTCTGTAGGGGAGGATGGTCCAGGCATTCCAGACCCCCACATCTTCAGAAACTCTAGAAAATTCTTTTTTCTGGGGACTCCACTGCACTCTTGACAGCAATCTGAGGTGTCTTCTGACAAGTCTGCTCAAAATCTCTGGATGTGTTCCCTACTTAAATTTACAATAGACTACCCTCCCATTGATGGCCGACTAGGCCATCCTCTGCTACATATGCAACTAGAGACACAGCTCTGGGGTTTGGGTACAGGTTAGTTCCTATTGTTGTTCCTCCTATAGGGTTACAGGCTCCTTTATCTCCTTGTGTATTTTCTCCAGCTCCATCTCAATTTTTTAACCCAATATTTTTCCTGTCTAAAGGGAATATAGGGACAAAGAGTGGAGCAGAGACTGAAGGAAAGGCCATCCAGAGACTGTCCCACCTAGCGATCCTTCCTATCTTCAGACACCAAACCCAGACACTACTCCTAATGCCAAGAAGTACTTGCAGACAGGAGACTAGCATGGATATCTTCCAAGAGTCTCTGCTAGCACCTGAACAATAGAGATGTGGATGCTTGCTCCCAACCATTGAATGAGCATGGGGACTCAAATGCAAAAGTTAGGAAAATAACTGAAGTAGATTAAGAGGATGGCAACCCCAGAGGATGAAAAATAATATCAACTAACCAACCCCAACCCCAGAGGTCCCAGGGACTAAATGACCAACCAAAGAATACCCATGGAGGGACCCATGGCTCCAGTTGCATAAGTAAAAGAGGATTACCTTATCTGGCATCAATGGGAGGGGAGGTCCTTGGTCCTGTTGAAGCTCAATGTCCCAGCTTAGGGGGATGCTAGTGTCATGAGGCAAGAGTAGGTAGGTTGATTGGGATGCACCCTCATAGATGCAGGATGAGGTGAATGGTGGTATGGTGTTTGTGAAGGGGAAACCAGGAAAGTGGACAACACTTGAAATGTAAATAACATAACCAATTAAAAAATATTTTCTAGAGTTATCAGAAGACATGGAGGAATGGAGTGTCTGGAACATCCTGCTCTGCAAAAGGTAAATGGATATTCCTTCTGTCCAATAGGTCTACCATCTTTCTCCTTCCCCAAACGTTAATACTTTTCTTCCTCTGATAACTGAGGCCTTCCAAAGTTATCCCCTTTAACCCAATGAGCTCTTATTATACCCCCTCGGGGTAAGGGTACATGGAATATTTCACATCTGACTAAGGAGTATTGCTCCCTCTGGTTAGAGTTCACAGAAATCAAAAGAGAAAGCAAATCTTATAATCCCATGCCACTTCCTTGAGTAAACTCACCTGACAAGGTGTGAGATGACTCAATTCTGGCTGGTTGAACATAACTTGTAGGAGATAATCATACTGGGCACACCCACCTAAATGGTTTATTTATTCTGGTATTGATACAGTGTCACTTGCAGATTCAGTTAAAATGTGGAAACCCTAGACTGTGAAGAACTAAAGATAGAAGGGAGGCAATGGGACCTCATTAGTTATGGTAATCAATTTAATTTGGGCTCAGACTATTACAGAATTTTTCACACTCTGATCATCTCTTCTGGCACATGGATCTCAAAACCTCCTCTGTTCCCAAGGGCACTCACTCCTCCCTTTGATTAAGGAGGCATCCGAACTTCCCATTCAAGCGGAGATAACCTCAGTCATTTCAGTTTGTACAAAGGAAGTGTAGCCATTCATTTAATGTGAGTAGACCAATACAACAATATTATGGAGTGTGCCTCAGACTTTTTTCCTAATAAATGATGTCCAAATGTCTCCTCCAGTCCAAGGTAAACTGCACGTTTGGTAAAGGAGAAATAAAGAAATTTAACATTCATACTTTGCCAAGGAAGATTAGTACATGCTGCAGACTTTCCCCCATTTGCCCAAGGTGGTCTAAAGTACTGACTTACTAGAAAGACCCTCACAATTTCTGTTTCTTTTAAAGTGGGATTAAGTCATTTCCCTTCAGACTAAAGAGGCCTAGGCAAAATAAGCCTTATGTCATTCTCTCTGTAGAATCTAGAATCAGATCTTGCTTTTGCTTAAGCTTGGCCAGGCATTTTTAAGTCAAGTAGTTCAGAATGACTTCAGAAGTTGAACTTATGAAAATTGGCTCCTCAAATTATCCTATTTTCCAGACATCTCACACCATCCCATTTTTATGAAAGATGATCAGAATTTCCCCTAGGAAAGGTGGCCCTCCGGCCTTTTTGCACTTACAAATAATACCCTAAAACTTCCCTCTCCATCTAAGCTAAGTCAAAAGAATAACTGGATTTTAGTATTGAAATCTCAGAAGTTTCATTTTTCCCAAGGGGATCTTGATCAAAGGTTCCTCAGAGCATTCCACTACTTACATATGGTCCTCAAATATAACCCTCACATGGTGATCTTTAGATCATTTCCCTCTAACGATGACCTCTAAGAAGATATATGTGTGACCAAAGAGACTTAACTAAATTCTAATCTGTGTTAACAAGAGACTCAAAACTTAGGTCATCTATCCTTTGTACCATCCTACATGCACACACCACTATAATTGATGATAAGCTTTAAGATCACTTAGAGACTGATAATCATGACTGATGAATAATGCTTGAATTGCTGCCAGGCCTACTATGGTGGATCTGAGGATGGGAATATTCTAAGCTGTGATGCAGTTCCACGTCCCCTGCTCAAGTTAGGAGAGGTCACTCCTTTATCCTTCAAGAAATTTGGGACTTTAAACAGACTCTAAGTCTGCTTTAATCTTCTACTCCTAAACATCAATTCTTAGACCACCAATTTCTGTCCATTATCTATCAAATGCACCCTCTGCATATAAGAGGGTCCAATATATACCTTGTAAGACTGACAGAGTCTGAGATTATCTGTACATGCCCCAGGCCCCAAACTCCACTTCCAGTCCAAAAGGTCTTCAATAATTACACTCTCTGACCACTAAGGATTCCAACCTATTCTCTATCTGATGAAGGGCATAAAAATTCCACTTAACTGTGTCTCACATCCAACTCCTTATCTGAAAGGAAAATCAGAATGACTCCTTTTATTCCAGTGGTCCTCAAATTCACACCCTCTATCCAAGAGGTCTGTAAAGGTCATCCTGTCATACCAGAGCTCCAGTGCCATTCTCTGTGCCTATGGGAGCCTCAGACACTACACATTTACACATAAATATTTCCTATTTCACATCTGTCTACAGGGCAAAAAAAACTTTCTCCTAATTTCTACTTTGGTCTGAAATTCCACTTTTGTAAAGGGAGATTCAGGCCTACCCTCTCTTGTAAAGTATTAATAGATCTTGTCCTATTGACTTGGTGTTTCTGCTGTATTCCCCACACTCTGGGTTTATTTCCAACCTTCTTTCTGCTACATATAGGCTAGGCATTCTTTCTCTGAAGAAAGGGACCTTGTACTTACCTCATTTGACCAAAAGTTTCATAGAGTAAAGATATCCATTGAAAACTGTTATAGTAATGCAAGATTTGCTGCCTGAACTTACACAAGGAAGTCCATACAGAATATGAATATTCTACACAAAAGAAAGATTTGAAGCTGATCAAGTAGTACTGGATCTTCCTCTGCTTCAAAGGGCATTTATGTTTTGTCCAATGGAAAATGGTCTTTATTTTTTTATTGAAAAAAAGACGGAGATATTACTACTGTCACAAATAGGTATAGAACTCTTGCGCGCGTCCGACTCGACCAGCAAGAATGACAGGGCACACAAGTAGGATCCTTCTGCAGCCAAGCTTTAATGCATCTTGAGAGGGAGAGCATAAGCTTACACACGGATGCGAAGACTGAGGAACCCAGCCCTGTGCCTTATATAGAATTTGTGTCCCGCCTCTGACGTGGCACATCCTCACAGGGCCATTTCCAAACGGACCAGATAACGTACTTAACGGGTGTATGTCCTTGCGGACAGGGACTATCCAGAGACATGTGCAGTAAGCCTTTTTACTTGTTCAAACACCCAGCTCATGTGCCATCTTGTAATGGCGAATGTGGGAGTGGCTTTCCACATCTCCTCCTTTTGTTTTAATTTTAAGGCCACCCAAGCGATCAAGAGTGAGGGTGGAGGTCAAATTCCCAGTGTGCAAGATAGGTCTTACACATCAAATCCCTCCTCTTAGACTCTTCGCCCAGAGGAACCCTGGCCTGACCCTATGTCGTTTTTCCTGGGAGAAGGAAACTTGGACATATAACCTTCGTATAGATGACATGCCCTCCTGGAAGAGGTTTTAACAGCTGCTTTGCCCCTTCCACTGCAGTGCTTAGCCTAGCAACTCTCCTTGGGCTGCTGAAGCACACCCACTCTGTCCCGTGCAATGAGACTAGCCTCGTGGGGTGCAAGAGCTGAGTGGCCAGCGATCTTTTACTATACATACTGGGTCCAAGTTCGGCTCCACACTTCTCTAGAAGGTCCCCATCCAAGCCTCATAAGATATGGTAATAATATCTTTCTTTCTTTCCTGACAAATCTTGAAATTTTGAATGCCCTGTGAGTATTGGCCACGCTCAAAGAACCGGGACAATCCTATTCAATCCACCCTGCCTCCCACAATCCCTTTCTTCGTTTTTCCTGTCTTCATTCTGAGGTAATTCCAGGTTTCTGCAGCCTCAAGCAATTTCGCAATCAATACTGGTTATTCTTAATATCCTCTATCTCATAGGCTGCAATCCTATTTTAGCAACAAATAAAACAGCATCATTTAAAGGCGTTCATACATAGCCATCATCTCAAGCACTTGTACACGTTCCCGCAGGAGAGACACCACCTTTTTAAACAGGCAAGATCCTATCATAAGTTTCAAAAGAAGCATCACAACTGGTCCCACGAGTGTGAAAATCAAAGTTGTCATCCAGGGGGACTGACTGAACCAGCCCTCAAACCATCCTTTATCGGCATCAAAGATTTTTTTTCTCTGTGCAAGGCGAGTTCTCAATTTCGCCATGCTGTATGGCACTAATCCGGTCTTATCGACCAGAAACAGCATTCTTCTTTTAGGGCGGCACACTTCCAAAGAGGATAAACTCGTCTATAAATTAGTAATTGATTTTTTAATTTTCTTTATATCCTCATGCATAGCTTGTTGCAAAATTTTAAGCTGATGAATATTATTAAGCACTACCACCCCTGTGCCTATACCAGCAGCGATGCCGCCTGTGGCCAGGCCTCCCAATAACACCGCTAAGGTAATAGAGGCAGGATCTCTCTTAAGATGTCGGGGGCCGGCATTCTCATAGGCTTCCACAACATGACTTATGGGATGATAAATAATCCTAGGCCATAGGTTTACCATAACACAAAAAATACTGGTAAAATTTAAGGTAGCAAGGGAAACGCAGGGGGTAAGGCCAGCACTACAGGCCCAATAAGTCCCTTCTGGCGGGACAAGATAGCCAGAGGACTGGGAATGAGAAGATATATTTGTATAACTTCTACTTATAGAAAAAATGGTGACCGGATCATGACCAGTACGGTACAATCTCAGACCCCAACTTTTTGGGCCATCCCAGTTAGCTTTCTTTCCTGCCTCAGTAAAGGTAATCACCAATGGATTACATTGGCCCCCAGGGGTGGCTCCTATATGGCTAGTTTTTAAAGAATCATAGCAGGGGCCACAATCAACCCTCCTTCCATCCTTTGTGCATTTCCATTTTCCTCTCCCCCCATAAGTATAGCCAGGTGTATTTCCTCTCTTAACAGTAATGAAATCCCATGTAGACGAGGGATTCCAATAGGCATGCCCCGTAGTCTCACACCCCCATACTTTACTATAGCCCTCTGCCGGACCCCCACAATGAGGTGAAGCCTTATGACCAGGGCAAACATAGATGTCAAATTCTCTGGTAAATTCTCTTTGATTAATATATTGGCATCCATAATCCCCAGATGGATCATGATCAGAGGGATTCATTACCAACCAGATCACACAAATCTACATAAAGGGTTGGAAAAGCCTCTTTTAGGGCACCCTGCAAAACAGTCTTATTAGCAACAACTCCTGTTAACAAATTAGAACTAGTCCAAGTCACATTATAGATCTAATGTGAGTTACTCCCTGATCTTTGAGTTCCTCCCAGTGTCATCATTTCCAGAAGTAGGATCATCCATGTCCAGCTCCTTCGCAATGGGTTCTTCTTCCGCCTGATGGATTGTTCTTGTAAGGCGGGCAATGATCCAAAAAGGGTTGGCTTCATCCTGTGGAAAGACACATACGGCTCCCCTGGATCTGATCAATATGGGATCCGGGCCCTTCCATTTGTTATTCAAAACATCTTTCCATTTAACCCTTTCTTTGGGCCTATCTGGCTCTGAGTAATGACGTTCAGCCGCAGTATGGCCATGAGCATCAAGATTTAAAAAATTGAGTGTAAAGAGTGCCATAGACACAGACACTCTTGGTACTCGGGGTAGAGCCTCCTTGACTCCCATTTTCTGTTTTATTAGATAGGATTTGAGGGTGCGGTGCGCCTGCTCAACAATACCCTGTCCTTGAGGTTTGTATGGAAGTCCAGTCAAGTGGGTCACGTCCATCTGACGGCAGAACTGTTGGAATTTTTGAGATGTATAAGCTGGACCATTATCAGTCTTAAGGAGTTTGGGTTTCCCCCAAGCACTCCATGCCTCAAAGCAATGTTGAATCACATGTGAGGCCTTTTCTCCAGTTAGGGGAGAAGCAGACATGATACCCGAGCACGTGTCAATGGACACGTGGAGGTACTGAAGTTTGCCAAAGGAGGGCACATGGGTAACGTCTATCTGCCAGACCTGTAGGGGTCGAATGCCACGTGGGTTAATTCCTACGTGGGGGACTGGCAGAAACTCACAACAGTTTTGACACTGAATGACAATGTCACGGGCCTCCTTTCTTGTCAAGGAGAAGCGACGACGCAGAGTTTCAGCCGTCACATGAAATTTGTTGTGAAACCTCCTGGCAGCTTCTATTGGAGACGATAAAGCTGCAGCCACCATTTTTGTAGCTTTGTCTGCCATATCATTTCTCTGAACCATGGGCCCAGGCAGGCCCGAGTGGGCCCTGACATGAGTAATATAGACTGGAAATTTTCTGGCTAACAGGACTAGCTGTATTTGCTGAAAAATATGGGCAACCTTGCTAGATGACCTAATCACCCCAGCCACTTCTAAAAGATTCACAGCATTAACCACATAATGAGAGTCAGACACAATATTAAGGGCTCCTGAAAAGGTTTTTAAAACCTCCAGGACCACAAGACACTCCACTACTTGAGGAGAATTCTCACCAAACTGTTTAGAGGTGACCTCCCCATTGTGGACATAGGCACCTATGCCGGTTTTTGACCCATCAGTATATACCACGGCCCCATCTTCAAGTGGGGATTTAGATGTCACACGTGGAAACACAACAGGCTGATTCTGGGCAAACTGTAAGATGGGATGCTTGGGATAATGATTATCTATCTGTCCTTCAAAGGAGGTAACCAAGACTGCCCAGTCATTGGAGGTGGCTGCCAGAGTTTGAACTTGTACAGTGGTGTAAGGCACAATTAGGGTATCTGGGTTTTTTCCAAAGTGGGTAATAGCTGCTTTCAGGCCCCTAAGGGCAAGCTGTGCAACTGCATTAGGATACCATTCTATTATTTTAGCAGGGGAAGCATTTGGGTGGACCCACAGTAGAGGTCCACCCTGCCATAAAACTGCAGTCGGCAATTGGGTTGTCTTAAAAACACACAAATCAAAAGGTTGAGTATCATTAATGCGATGCAATTGGGCCTCCTGCAAAGCCCCCTCAACTGCTCGCAACGCCTGGTCAGCAGCTGGAGTAAGGGCTCTAGGGGAGGAAATATGAGAATCCCCTTCCAATATTTCAAATAAAGGTTTCAACTCCGCTGAGGGGATTTTCAAAAAGGGTCTAAGCAAATTAATATCTCCCAGCAACTTTTGAAAATCATTTAAAGTATGAAGATGGTCCCTCCGTATTTCTATTTTCTGGGGTGCAATCCTGTCTGGGGTAATTATCGACCCTAGAAACTGTCCTGTATCAGAAACCTGCACCTTTTCTGCAGCTATTTGCAAACCCCACCGTTGAAGAGTGTCCAACAAACAGGGGTATGCCCTTTTTAATAGGCTCAGGTCTTTGTGACACAAAAGAACATCATCCATATAATGTATTAAAATTAAAGAAGGAAATTGTTCCTTTATTGGGCTAAGAGCCCTTTGTACATAAAGCTGACAAATGGTGGGACTATTGGACATGCCCTGGGGCAAAACTTTCCATTGATATCTTCTATCTGGTTCCATATGATTGAATGAGGGAACTGTAAAGGCAAAACGAGGCCTATCCTCAGGGCATAATGGTATTAAAAAAAAGCAATCCTTAATATCTATAATAATTAAATTCCATTTTCGCGGCAGGGCAGATAACGCCGGCAAACCACGTTGCACGGGGCCAAATAACTTCATTTGTGCATTAATGGCCCTTAAATCATGAAGCAACCTCCATTTTCCAGATTTCTTTTTAATAACAAATATGGGAGTATTCCAAGGAGAGACAGACAGCTCGATGTGTCCTAAATTTAACTGTTCTTTTATCAATTGTGTTACTGCCTCTAATTTTTCAGAGGATGGAGGCCACTGAGGAACCCACACCGGGTCCTCTGTTTTCCATGGTATAGGTTGTGCTATCTCAGCGGCCCCTAGGAAAAACCCAGTCCCTGTTTTCTATAATTTTCCTTTGGTGCAATAGGCGTTATTCGTCCCTGTCCTTGTGCACCCAGTCCCTCCCCATCTCTATAACCCATCTTGGTCATGATATACTTTGCTCTATCTGAATAGTTGCCTTCTAAGGAAACTGTCTCATTAGACAAGACGAGACTCATGTGCTGCGTGATATCACTTCCCCAGAGGTTAACCGGGAGCGGGAGCACATAGGGTACAAATTTTCCCTGCTGACCTTCGGAGGATCTCCAGGTTAAAGCAACAGAACTTATAGTGGGACAGGATTGGATTTATCTTAAGGTGGAGCTTAGGTCTGCTATTTAACGATACCACTAAGTAGGCCGAATCACTTCCGGAGGAACCCATTTTCTTCACATCCTGTCCCACAGGCTCCTCTCTGGCGTTATCAGGGAGGAGCAATCGCTGGGCAATCCTGTCCCCTTTTTTAATAGAGAAGACGCCCCGAGGGCTGGAACATAGGACTTGAATCTCAGGAGAGTGTTGGCGATCCACCACTCCTGGGTGTACCACCAAGCCTTGTAAGGTGAGCGAACCTCGACCAAGAATGAGGCCCATGGTCCCTGGGGGCAAAGATAATACAGACTCCACCAGGACAGGTTGAATGTTCATTTGGGGCATTAGTAGGAAGTCGGTGGTGGCACGCAGGTCCACCCTTGAGGGTCTTTCTGGGCCTCCTCTCTGGTTGCTTCCTGGGTCCTGACAAATCGGTTCCCATATCTTTGGGGGCCCTCGGACCAGGGGCCCGGTTTCCCGTTTTTTGTTACACGAGGAAACTCTTTAGTATCATTAGCCTCTTTTGGTGCAAGTAGCCTGCCATTGATATCTCTGACAGACCGACATTGATCTGCCCTATGATAACCCTTACTGCACTTGGTGCATAGGGTAAGGACCCTCCTCTCCTGGGTTTAAAGGCGTGGACCACCATTGCCTGGCAACCTTAAAAGTATGAAATACCAAAATTTAAACCCCCAACTATAAATAAATATTCTAGAACAACAACAGCATCAACAACTTTAAGATCATTAAAATACTAAAACAAACAAACAAACAAACAAAAAATCCCTGAAGCCTAAAATGAAACCTCAAAACCCTGAAACTAACTAAAAATCCTTTTAAAAAAACAAAAAATAAAATAAAAATAAGAGCACATTAGAAAACAAAACAATTACATAAAGAAGTTCCTTATGTTAGTCACTGTTCTATTACTGGAAAGAGATACCTTGACCAAGGCAATTATTATAAGATAAAACATTTAACTGAGGACTTCTTTAGAGTCTCAGAGGCTTAATTCATCATGGTCAGTGCATTAAGAATGGTAGAATGCAGGCAGATGGTTGAGTATTAGTTAAGAGCTACATTCTCATCCATAGTCAGAAAAGGTGACTCTGAGATTGGTATGGGCTTTTGACTTCTCAAAGGCTACACTCACTAAAACACTTCTTCAAACAAAGCCATGCCTACTAATCTTCTCAAATGTAATAACAATCCATTGTGACTAAACATTCAAATATATATATACCTATATGATTCACTCCATTTTTTTTAATTAAACCAGCTGCTACCAGATAGTGGGAAGGATTGTAAGAATGAAATGGGTATGAGATGTAAGGTAACATTGATGTATAGAAAATTATTGTAGGTTCTCAAGAAAAACTCTTAGGGACTACTCCAATTTTAAGCTAGCTGAAAAGTTTAGAGTTAGGCAGGATCTCAAATATAATAAAAGTACAATATAGTAAACTTGTGCTAAAGGATTAAGTTTTACCTTGTGAAATAACTTATTTTCCTTACACTTCAATTTTATTGACAATATTATTCATTCCTAAAGAAAGTGTTTTCTTTATTTTTCTCTTTGTGCCATGTATGGAAATAGTACATTTATTCAAAGAGATGATAATTCTTAGAGAATAAAACACCCACATTTCATGTGCAATTTAACTCATTTAACTACAGACATCACAGAGCCTAGATAACTATAATAAAGGCCTATTGTGATGGCTAGTCTTAGTTGTCAAATTGACTACCTCTGGAGTGAACTACAATCGAGAAATTTAGAACAAACCTGTGGGATTTCTTGGCTGGGAGGGACTTGGGTTGAAGTTGGTGAATCCAATTCTAATCCAGACCATTGAGTCAGGAAGAAACATGCTATTAATCTAGATCTTGAGGCAGGGATGCACTCCTCTGCTGGAGCTTACAAAAGGACATGGAAAAAGAAAGCTTTTTGTTCTTTGCCTTCTTATTCTTGCCTTGGTAGCAAGTGCATTCCTTCTCTGGCATATCATCCCCCAACCCCACTGTGTGTGTGCATGTATCCATGTACGTATGTGTGTGTGTCTCTGTGTGTGTTTACCTGTGTGTGTAGCTGTGTGTATGTATGTGCCTATGTGTACATGTATGTGCTTGTATATGTATGTAAACAGAAAGATAAGTTCTGTTTCCCTAGAGAACCTTTACTAACCCACTTATAAAAATATTTTTTGTTAATTACAAAGGCCGCTTGTTACAGGAATGGTGGCCTTGACAGCTAAGAGAGTTCTCAAGCACAATTTTCATATGTGTATGTGAAACACCGAAATTTGTCCATGTTCAGAAAAGTGATAGAATACAGTTTGACCCGGCTTCCAGTGACAACTTCTATGGATGGTCATAACACTTTGATTCCAAAAAGGAAAATCATTTTGGAATTGTGAATCTTTAAAAAAAAAAAAAAAAAAAAGAAGAAAAGAAAGCTATTTCTTGACAAATAATATCCATAGACAATTGATCACTTTCATCAGCATGTTATGAAGCTACATATTTTATGTTTACTTATTTTTATTGGATATTTTATTTATCTGCACTTCAAATGTTATCCCCTTTCCTGTTTTCCCCCCTCTCAGAAACTCTGTATCCCATCCTCTCTCCCCCTGCTCAAAAGATGATGTTCCTCCACTCACCCACCCACACTCACATCCCTGCTCTCAACTTTCCTCCACTGGGGCATCTATCAAACCATGAAGCTATATTTTATATCTTCACATCCAACATTTTCCAGCTTTGAACTGGTTCCATCCATTGGATCAGGGAGACAAGCAAAAAGAACATTATGTGCTTAGCTGCAAATGTCAAGATTTGAAGGGATTTTTGGAATGCAGCTTCCTTTTTGGTTTTTAATTTATTCTTAATATTTCAGCCTTCCATTTGGAGAGGAATAGTTGGCCATGATTTGTAACATAGAAATGATGCCATAAACATTAACTATTCCTTTAGATTGATTCTATACATGAACTGTGGGAAAAATTATGGAGACACTTAAAATCTTCCTTTTCAAAGGAAAAATATTAAAACGAGGAAGTAATAGACAATCAACTTCATTATATTTAAAGGGTAGTGACAAGGACAGACATTGCCAAAAGAAAAGAAAAAATCTAAAATTTGATCTGTGGGCTTTATATTGGGAAAAAAATCCCAATATTAAATGCTTTCTCAATAGAAGTGAAAAATGGGAGATATATACTTAACTATTCATAAAAAAAAAGAAACAAAAATGGTTGCCAGAAAAAAAAATCATCTAAGTGTGTGTGTGTATATGTATGTGCGAGTGTGTGTGTGTGTGTTTGTGTGTGTGTTTTGCATATATGGAACTGTGGAACAAATCAATTCTGGCAAGTGATATTGTAAATTATGAAAACAAAATATACTATAATCACAAAATGATAAAGAAGAAACTACTATTGTATATTACAGCATCTGGAAAACAGATTTATGAGAAATAAAAGAGAAAACCAACATATTATAACATTAAGTGGGTTACCCAGAAATGAGGAGTGACTGCTTAAATGGGATACAGAACATAGAAGATGATGGCACATTACCTAAATAATTATTACTATGAGAAATAATCCTGGAAATGCATTTTACATTAAAATGGTTCATGTTATAAGTGAAACTCACTGAAGCTCTTATTTTAAATTTTTTCTTTAGAGCCCTTTGGTAAAATATACAAACCCATAGACATATAGTTTTACCTTTAGGATGTTTCAACTTTGTATCACTTTCCTCTTTCAGGCCTAATACAAATAGTGAAGATTAATATGAAATTCATCTAAAGTATGAAATGAATTTATTTTACAACATTCAAGGAAATTTCCAGGAAAATAACTTGGTTTTAACAAAATTCAAAGAGATGTAACATGAAAAGACAGAAACAAGGAAAAGGCTTCCTTTTCTATTATTATAACTATTTTACTATTCTTTTTGGGGGCCCTAGAGCACAAATAGAAAGTCTATGGGCAGGCCTCCTTTTTACATGGAAAGCATTAAAACCTTTGAGGGAAAAATCAGACACTATCCCTGCCCCCTGCCCCCTGCCCCCCCTCCACGCTTCCCCACCCCCACCCCTGTTTAGGATACAAGGCAACTCCTGCGTTGACTCTAGTTATAATGCTTGTTACAATTTCGTCACTGTTGTGCAATAATTTCCCTCTACTCCCTGAGGACAGCTATGCCCCCACCATTTGTGCCTAAGCCAGTGTTTGTCCAACAGTCAAATCACCTCCATCCAGCCTATCTACCATGAACACTGCCAGCCTCGATGTGAAAAAGGATAATGAAAGAAACCAATTTCAGGAAGGGTTCAAAATCGATGCCACCAAGAACGAACAGGATGCCAGTAAGATGTTTATCAGGAGACTTTCCCAAGAAATGAGCAAGCAGGTACCTCTGGAATACTTGTCTAAGTTTGGTGAGGTAATAGATTATGAATAATTAGGTATTTATTTTTTAATTTCTGCCTTTCCTTCTTTCTTTGTCTTTCTGTCTTTCTGTCTTTCTGTCTTTCTTTCTTTCTTTCTTTCTTTCTTTCTTTCTTTCTTTCTTTCTCTCTCTCTCTCTTCCGTCCTAACTTTCTTCTTCCTCCCTTCCTTCCTTCCTTCCTTCTTTCCTTCCTCTCTATCTCCCTCTCTTTCATTTTTCTTTTTCTCTCATTGTTTGTTTTTTTATTTCAACTTTCTCTCTCTCTCTCTCTCTCTCTCTCTCTCTCTCTTTCTCTCTCTCTCTCTCTCTCTCTCTCTCTTTGGATCTGTATGTTTCTCTCTCTCTCTGTCTCTCTTTCCCTCTCTCCCTCGTTTTTTTTTTTTTTTTTTTTGAGTTTTTTAGATTGGTTTTTTTCTGTGTATCTCTTACTGTCCTCCAGCTTCCTACAGAGACCATGCTGAACTCTAATTAAAAAAAAAAAATCGTTTATATCTGCCTCTAAAAAGTTGGAATTAAAGGCATGGTCAACACTGCCTGGCAAAACCAAAACAATGAAACCCCAAATATAAAACCCTAAATTTTTTTCGGAAAAAAGAGAACAACAAAAATTACAACAACAACAGCAACAAAACCATAAGAAATACAGTAATATACTTCAAAAAATGAAGTCAGTTAAAACATAAATTAAAACCGAAACCCTAAAATAAAATAATATCATTAAAAAACAACAAACAAAACAGAATAGAACAAAGACAAAAAAATAAATTGGAAGTCCGAAAACCAAAAAACCCTAAATCACTAAACTAAATCTCTACAAAACTTTTGAAATACTCAAGAAATCTGAAAAGAATATACAAGAAGCCGAAACATGCCTAATATATTTATTTATTTTTTATTATTTATTTATTTATTTATTTACTTATTTATTTATTTATTATTGTCTATTTATTTTTGAATAATTACGTATTTATTTTTAAATTCAGTTTTCTTTCTTTCTTTCTTTCTTTCTTTCTTTCTTTCTTTCAGCCTTTCTTTCTTTCTTTCTTTCTTTCTTTCTTTCTTTCTTTCTTTCTTTCTTTCTTTCTCTTTCCTCCTTTCTTTATCTCTCTGTCTCCCTTTTTCTTTATTTCTTGTCTTTATTTGTTTTTTTTATTTTTCTATCTTTTCCTAACTCTCCCTTCCTTCCTTCCTTCTTCCCTTACTTCCTTCATCTTTCCTTCTTTCCTTCCATCCTTCCTTCCTTCCTATCACTGTCTCTCACTCTCTCCGTCTTTTTTTTTTCTTTTTTATTTCTTTGTTTCTTTGTGTATTACTTTCTCTCAATTTCTCAACAGATATAAATATTTCGGTATAATCCCATGCATTTTACCTGATACCCCCTGAAAAGGCTGAAGTCAATTAAAGCTTAAATTAAAACCCAAACATTTAAATGAACTAAAATCATTAAAAAAAAAAAACAATAAAAATACAATAGAAGCCTGAAAAAAAAAAAGAAACTCTAAATCACTTTTATAAAAACTCTACAAATCCTTTTTAAATGCCATAGAAATCTAAAAAGAATACACATGAAGCCAAAATATCACTAAAACTATTGTTTGTTTTATTTTTAATTAATTTCTATTTAATTTTGTATATTTTATAAATTCTGTCTTTTTAACTATGTCTCTTTCTCTTTGTCACTTCCTCTCTTTCTTTCTTTCTTTCTTTCTTTCTTTCTTTCTTTCTTTCTTTCTTTCTTTCTTTCCTTCCTTGCTTTCTTCTCTCTCTCTCTCTCTTTCTTTCTTTCTTTCTTTCTTTCTTTCTTTCTTTCCTTTCTTTCTTTCTTTCTTTCTTTCTTTCTTTCTTTCTTTCTTTCTTTCTTTCTTTCTTTTTTCCTTAATTCCTAACTTTATCTTTATGTCCTCTATTTATTAATTTCATGTCTTTTTTGTTTTTTTTTCTATTTTTCTATCATTGTCTCTCTCTTTCCTCCTTCTTTCTTTCATTCCTTCATTCATCCTTCCTTCAATCGTTCCTTACTCTCACTCTCTCTGTCACTCTCTCTTTCATTTTTTTTCTTTATCCCTGTGTTTCTTTCTGTATTACTTTCTCCCTCTGTCTCAACAGATATACATATTTCGAAATGATCACATGCATCCTATTAAATCATCATGGAAAAACTTAAGTCAATTAAAGCTTAAATTAAAACTTAAACACTTAAATACTCTAAAATAATTTAAAAAAAAAGAAATCACTAAAAATACATTAGAACCCTGAAAAACAAGAAACTCTCAATCACTATTCAAAAAACTCTACAAATCCTTTTAAAATACCATAGAAATCTAAAAAGCATAAACATGAAGCCGAAATATCCTTAACACTTTTTTTGTTTGTATATTTATTTATTTTTAATTAATTTTGTATATTTTATAAATGCTAATTTTTCCCAATGTTTTTATCTTTGTCTGTTTCTCTCTTTCTCCCTTCCTCTCATTCTTTCTTTCTTTCTTCTTTCTTTCTTTCTTTCTTTCTTTCTTTCTTTCTTTCTTTCTTTCTTTCTTTCAGTCTTTCTTTCTCTCTTAATTTCTTTCTTTCTTTCTTTCTTTCTTTCTTTCTTTCTTTCTTTCTTTATTTCTTTATTTCTTTCTTTCTTTCTTTCTTTTTTCCTTAATTCCTAACTTTATCTCTATGTCCTCTATTTATTAATTTCATGTGTTTTTTGTTTTTTTTTTCTATTTTTCTATCATTGTATCACTCTTTCCTCCTTCTTTCTTTCATTCCTTCATTCATCCTTCCTTCAATCGTTGCTTCCTCTCACTCTCTCTGTCACTCTCTCTTTCATTTTTTTTCTTTATCCCTGTGTTTCTTTCTGTATTACTTTCTCCCTCTGTCTCAACAGATATACATATTTCGAAATGATCACATGCATCCTATTAAATCATCATGGAAAAACTTAAGTCAATTAAAGCTTAAATTAAAACTTAAACAATTAAATACTCTAAAATAATTTTTAAAAAAAGAAATCACTAAAAATACATTAGAACCCTGAAAAACAAGAAACTCTCAATCACTATTCAAAAAACTCTACAAATCCTTTTAAAATACCATAGAAATCTAAAAAGGATACACATGAAGCCGAAATATCCCTAACACTTTTTTTGTTTGTATATTTACTTATTTTTAATTAATTTTGTTTATTTTATAAATGCTATCTTTTTCCCTTTGTCTGTTTCTCTCTTTCTCCCTTCCTCGAATTCTTTCTTTCTTTCCTTCTTTCTTTCTTTCTTTCTTTCTTTCTTTCTTTCTTTCTTTCTTTTAGTCTTTCTTTCTTTCAGTCTTTCTTTCTTTCAGTCTTTCTTTCTTTTTTTCTTTCTCTATCTTTCTTTCTTTCTTTCTTTCTTTCTTTCTTTCTTTCTTTCTCTCATTCTTTCTTTCTTTCTTTCTTTTTTTCTTTCTTTCTTTCTTTCTTTCTTTCTTTCTTTCTTTCTTTCTTTCTTTCTGTCTGTCTGTCTTTCTTTCTTTCTTTCTTTCTTTCTTTCTTTCTTTCTTTCTTTCTTTCTTTCTTTCTTTCTTTCTTTCTTTTTTCCTTAATTCCTAACTCTATCTCTATGTCCTCTATTTAATAATTTCATGTCTTTTTTGTTTTTTTTCTATTTTTCTATCATTTTCTCACTCTTTCCTCCTTCTTTCTTTCATTCCTTCATTCATCCTTCCTTCAATCATTCCTTCCTCTCACTCTCTCTGTCACTCTCTCTTTCATTTTTTTTCTTTATCCCTTTGTTTCTTTCTGTATTACTTTCTCCCTCTGTCTCAACAGATATACATATTTCGAAAAGATCACATGCATCCTATTAAATCATCATGGAAAAACTTAAGTCAATTAAAGCTTAAATTAAAACTTAAACACTTAAATACTCTAAAATAATTAAAAAAAAAGAAATCACTAAAAATACATTAGAACCCTGAAAAACAAGAAACACTCAATCACTATTCAAAAAACTCTACAAATCCTTTTAAAATACCATAGAAATCTAAAAAGCATACACATGAAGCCGAAATATCCTTAACACTTTTTTGTTTGTATATTTATTTATTTTTAATTAATTTTGTATATTTTATAAATGCTATCTTTTTCCCAATATTTTTATCTTTGTCTGTTTCTCTCTTTCTCCCTTCCTCTCATTTTTCTTTCTTTCTTTCTTTCTTTCTTTCTTTCTTTCTTTCTTTCTTTCTTTCTTTCTTTCTTTCTTTCTTTGTTTCTTTCTTACTTTCTTTCTTTCTCTCTTTCTTTCTTTAAGTCTTTCTTTCTTTCTTTCTTTCAGTCATTCTTTCTTTCTTTCTCTCTCTCTCTTTCTTTTCTTTCTTTCTTTCTTTCTTTCTTTCTTTCTTTCTTTCTTTCTTTCTTTCTTTCAGTCTCTTTTTCAGTCTTTCTTTCTTTCTCTTTCCTCCTTTCTTTATCTCTCTGTCTCCCTCTTTCTTTATTTCTTGTCTTTATTTGTTTTTTTCTATTTTTCTATCTTTTCCTCACTCTCCCTTCCTTCCTTTCTTCCTCCTTCCTTACTTCCTTCATCTTTCCTTCTTTCCTTCCTTCCTTCCTTCCTTTCTTCCTATCACTGTCTCTCACTCTCTCCATCTTTTTTTTTCTTCTTCTTTATTTCTTTGTTTCTTTGTGTATTACTTTCTCTCAATTTCTCAACAGATATAAATATTTCGATATAATCCCATGCATTTTATCTGATACCCCCTGAAAAGGCTGAAGTCAATTAAAGCTTAAATTAAAACCCAAACATTTAAATGAACTAAAATCATTAAAAAAAAAAACATTAAAAATACAATAGAAGCCTGAAAAAAAAAGAAACTCTAAATCACTTTTATAAAAACTCTACAAATCCTTTTTAAATGCCATAGAAATCTAAAAAGAATACACATGAAGCCAAAATATCACTAAAACTTTTGTTTTGTTTTTAATTAATTTTTATTTAATTTTGTATATTTTATAAATTCTGTCTTTTTACCTATGTCTCTTTCTCTTTGTCCCTTCCTCTCTTTCTTTCTTTCTTTCTTTCTTTCTTTCTTTCTTTCTTTCTTTCTTTCTTTTTTTCTTTCTTTCCTTCCTTGCTTCCTTCTCTCTCTCAATATTTCTTTCTTTCTTTCTTTTTTTCCTTAATTTTTAACTTTATCTCTATGTCCTCTATTTATTAATTTCATGTCTTTTTTTATTTTTTTTTCTATTTTTCTATCATATTCTCACTATTTCCTCCTTCTTTTTTTCATTCCTTCATTCATCCTTCCTTCAATCGTTCTTTCCTCTCACTCTCTCTGTCACTCTCTCTTTCATTTTTTTCTTTATCCCTTTGTTTCTTTCTGTATTACTTTCTCCCTCTGTCTCAACAGATATACATATTTCGAAATGATCACATGCATCCTATTAAATCATCATGGAAAAACTTAAGTCAATTAAAGCTTAAATTAAAACTTAAACAATTAAATACTCCAAAATAATTAAAAAAAAAAGAAATCACTAAAAATACATTAGAACCCTGAAAAACAAGAAACTCTCAATCACTATTCAAAAAACTCTACAAATTCTTTTAAAATACCATAGAAATCTAAAAAGCATACACATAAAGCCGAAATATCCTTAACACTTTTTTGTTTGTATATTTATTTATTTTTAATTAATTTTGTATATTTTATAAATGCTATCTTTTTCCCAATATTTTTATCTTTGTCTGTTTCTCTCTTTCTCCCTTCCTCTCATTTTTCTTTCTTTCTTTCTTTCTTTCTTTCTTTCTTTCTTTCTTTCTTTCTTTCTTTCTTTCTTTCTTTGTTTCTTTCTTACTTTCTTTCTTTCTCTCTTTCTTTCTTTCAGTCTTTCTTTCTTTCTTTCTTTCTTTCTTTCTTTCTTTCTTTCTTTCTTTCTTTCTTTCAGTCTTTCTTTCAGTCTCTCTTTCATTCAGTCTTTCTTTCTCTCTCTCTCTTTCTTTCTTTCTTTCAGTCTTTCTTTCAGTCTTTCTTTCTTTCAGTCTTTCTTTCTTTCAGTCTTTCTTTCTTTCTTTCTTTCTTTCTTTCTTTCTTTCTTTCTTTCTTTCTTTCTTTCTTTCTCTTTCCTCCTTTCTTTATCTCTCTGTCTCCCTCTTTCTTTATTTCTTTTCTTTATTTGTTTTTTTTTATTTTTCTATCTTTTCCTCACTCTCCCTTCCTTCTTTTCTTCCTTCTTCCCTTATTTCCTTCATCTTTCCTTCTTTCCTTCCATCCTTCCTTCCTATCACTGTTTCTCACTCTCTCCGTCTTTTTTTTTCTTCTTCTTTATTTCTTTGTTTCTTTGTGTATTACTTTCAATTTCTCAACAGATATAAATATTTCGATATAATCCCATGCATTTTACCTTATACCCCCTGAAAAGGCTGAAGTCAATTAAAGCTTAAAATAAAACCCAAACATTTAAATAAACTAAAATCATTAAAAAAAAAACAATAAAAATACAATAGAAGCCTGGAAAAAAAAAAAGAAAATCTAAATCACTTTTATAAAAACTCTAAATTTTTTTTAAATGCCATAGAAATCTAAAAAGAATACACATGAAGCCAAAATATCACTAAAAGTTTTGTTTGTTTTATTTTTAATTAATTTCTATTTAATTTTGTGTATTTTATAAATTCTGTCTTTTAAACTATGTCTCTTTCTCTTTGTCCCTTCCTCTCTTTCTTTCTTTCTTTCTTTCTTTCTTTCTTTCTTTCTTTCTTTCTTTCTTTCTTTCTGTCTTTCTTTCTTTTTTTCTTTTTTTCCTTAATTCCTAACTTTATCTTTATGTCCTCTATTTATTAATTTCATGTATTTTTGGTTTTTTTTCTATTTTTCTATCATATTCTCACTCTTTCCTCCTTCTTTCTTATATTCCTTCATTCATCCTTCCTTCAATCGTTCCTTACTCTCACTCTCTTTGTCACTCTCTCTTTCATTTTTTTTCTTTATCCCTTTTTTCTTTCTGTATTACTTTCTCTCTCTGTCTCAACAGATATACATATTTCGAAAAGATCACATGCATCCTATTAAATCATCATGGAAAAACTTAAGTCAATTAAAGCTTAAATTAAAACTTAAACACTTAAATACTCTAAAATAATTAAAAAAAAAAGAAATCACTAAAAATACATTAGAACCCTGAAAAACAAGAAACTCTCAATCACTATTCAAAAAACTCTACAAATCCTTTTAAAATACCATAGAAATCTAAAAAGCATACACATGAAGCCGAAATATCCTTAACACTTTTTTGTTTGTATATTTATTTATTTTTAATTAATTTTGTATATTTTATAAATGCTATCTTTTTCCCAATATTTTTATCTTTGTCTGTTTCTCTCTTTCTCTCTTTCTCCCTTCCTCTCATTCTTTCTTTCTTTCTTTCTTTCTCTCTTTCTTTCTTTCTTTCTTTCTTTCAGTCTTTCTTTCTTTCAGACTTTCTTTCTTTCAGTCTTTCTTTCTTTCTTTCTTTCTCTCTTTCTTTCTTTCTTTCTTTCTTTCTTTCTTTCTTTCAGTCATTCTTTCTTTCTTTCTTTCTTTCTCTTTCCTCCTTTCTTTATCTCTCTGTCTCCCTCATTCTTTATTTCTTGTCTTTATTTGTTTTTTTCTATTTTTCTATCTTTTCCTCACTCTCCCTTCCTTCCTTTCTTCCGTCTTCCTTACTTCCTTCATTTTTCCTTCTTTCCTTCCTTCCTTCCTTCCTTTCTTCCTATCACTGTCTCTCACTCTCTCCGTCTTTTTTTTCTTCTTCTTTATTTCTTTGTTTCTTTGTGTATTACTTTTCTCAATTTCTCAACAGATATAAATATTTCGATATAATCCCATGCATTTTATCTGATACCCCCTGAAAAGGCTGAAGTCAATTAAAGCTTAAATTAAAACCCAAACATTTAAATGAACTAAAATCATTAAAAAAAAAAACATTAAAAATATAATAGAAGCCTGAAAAAAAAAAAGAAACTCTAAATCACTTTTATAAAAACTCTAATTTTTTTTAAATGCCATAGAAATCTAAAAAGAATACACATGAAGCCAAAATATCACTAAAACTTTTGTTTGTTTTATTTTTAATTAATTTCTATTTAATTTTGTATATTTAATAAATTCTCTCTTTTTAACTATGTCTCTTTCTCTTTGTCCCTTCCTCTCTTTCTTTCTTTCTTTCTTTCTTTCTTTCTTTCTTTCTTTCTTTCTTTCTTTCTTTCAGTCTTTCTTTCTTTCTTTCTTTCTTTCTTTCTTTCTTTCTTTCTTTCTTTCTTTCTCTTTCCTCCTTTCTTTATCTCTCTGTCTCCCTCTTTCTTTATTTCTTTTCTTTATTTGTTTTTTTCTATTTTTCTATCTTTTCCTCACTCTCCCTTCCTTCCTTTCTTCCTTCTTCCCTTATTTCCTTCATCTTTCCTTCTTTCTTTCCATCCTTCCTTCCTTCCTTCCTATCACTGTTTCTCACTCTCTCCGTCTTTTTTTTCTTCTTCTTTATTTCTTTGTTTCTTTGTGTATTACTTTCAATTTCTCAACAGATATAAATATTTCGATATAATCCCATGCATTTTACCTGATAACCCCTGAAAAGGCTGAAGTCAATTAAAGCTTAAATTAAAACCCAAACATTTAAATAAACTAAAATCATTAAAAAAAAAAACAATAAAAATACAATAGAAGCCTGAAAAAAAAAAAGAAAATCTAAATCACTTTTATTAAAACTCTAAATTTTTTTTAAATGCCATAGAAATCTAAAAAGAATACACATGAAGCCAAAATATCACTAAAACTTTTGTTTGTTTTATTTTTAATTAATTTCTATTTAATTTTGTATATTTTATAAATTCTGTCTTTTTAACTATGTCTCTTTCTCTTTGTCCCTTCCTCTCTTTCTTTCTTTCTTTCTTTCTTTCTTTCTTTCTTTCTTTCTTTCTTTCTTTCTTCCTTTCTTTTCTTTCTTTCTTTCTTTCTTTCTTTCTTTCTTTCTTTCTTTCTTGCTTTCTTGCTTTCTTTCTTTCTTTTTTCTTTCTTTCTTTCTTTCTTTTTTCCTTAATTCCTAACTTTATCTCTATGTCCTCTATTTATTAATTTCATGTATTTTTTGTTTTTTTTTTCTATTTTTCTATCATATTCTCACTCTTTCCTCCTTCTTTCTTTAATTCCTTCATTCATCCTTCCTTCAATCGTTCCTTACTCTCACTCTCTCTGTCACTCTCTCTTTCATTTTTTTTTCTTTATCCCTTTTTTCTTTCTGTATTACTTTCTCTGTCTCAACAGATATACATATTTCGAAAAGATCACATGCATCCTATTAAATCATCATGGAAAAACTTAAGTCAATTAAAGCTTAAATTAAAACTTAAACACTTAAATACTCTAAAATAATTAAAAAAAAAGAAATCACTAAAAATACATTAGAACCCTGAAAAACAAGAAACTCTCAATCACTATTCAAAAAACTCTACAAATCCTTTTAAAATACCATAGAAATCTAAAAAGCATACACATGAAGCCGAAATATCCTTAACACTTTTTTTTGTATATTTATTTATTTTTAATTAATTTTGTATATTTTATAAATGCTATCTTTTTCCCAATATTTTTATCTTTGTCTGTTTCTCTCTTTCTCCCTTCCTCTCATTCTTTCTTTCATTCATTCTTTCTTTCTTTCTTTCTTTCTTTCTTTCTTTCTTTCTTTCTTTCTTTCAGTCTTTCTTTCTTTCAGACTTTCTTTCTCAGTCTTTCTTTCTTTCAGACTTTCTTTCTTTCAGTCTTTCTTTCTTTCTTTCTTTCTTTTTTTCTTTCTTTCAGTCTTTCTCTTTCCTCCTTTCTTTATCCCTCTGTCTCCCTCTTTCTTTATTTCTTGTCTTTATTTGTTTTTTTTCTATTTTTCTATCTTTTCCTCACTCTCCCTTCCTTCCTTTCTTCCTTCTTCCTTACTTCCTTCATCTTTCCTTCTTTCCTTCCTTCCTTCCTTCCTTTCTTCCTATCACTGTCTCACTCTCTCCGTCTTTTTTTTCTTCTCTTTATTTCTTTGTTTCTTTGTGTATTACTTTTCTCAATTTCTCAACAGATATAAATATTTCAATATAATCCCATGCATTTTATCTGATACCCCCTGAAAAGGCTGAAGTCAATTAAAGCTTAAATTAAAACCCAAACATTTAAATGAACTAAAATCATTAAAAAAAAAACATTAAAAATACAATAGAAGCCTGAAAAAAAAAAGAAACTCTAAATCACTTTTTTAAAAACTCTAAATTTTTTTTAAATGCCATAGAAATCTAAAAAGAATACACATGAAGCCAAAATATCACTAAAAATTTTGTTTGTTTTATTTTTAATTAATTTCTATTTAATTTTGTATATTTTATAAATTCTGTTTTTTTAACTATGTCTCTTTCTCTTTGTCCCTTCCTCTCTTTCTTTCTTTCTTTCTTTCTTTCTTTTCTTTCTTTCTTTCTTTCTTTCTTTCTTTCTTTCTTTCTTTCTTTCTTTCCTTCCTTGCTTCCTTCTCTTTCTCAATATTTCTTTCTTTCTTTCCTTCCTTGCTTCCTTCTCTCTCTCAATATTTCTTTCTTTCTTTCTTTCTTTCTTTTTTTCTTTTTTTCCTTAATTCCTAACTTTATCGTTATGTCCTCTATTTATTAATTTCATGTGTTTTTTGTTTTTTTTCTATTTTTCTATCATATTCTCACTATTTCCTCCTTCTTTTTTTCATTCCTTCATTCATCCTTCCTTCAATCGTTCCTTCCTCTCACTCTCTCTGTCACTCTCTCTTTCATTTTTTTTCTTTATCCCTTTGTTTCTTTCTGTATTAGTTTCTCCCTCTGTCTCAACAGATATACATATTTCGAAATGATCACATGCAATCCTATTAAATAATCATGTAAAAACTTAAGTCAATTAAAGCTTAAATTAAAACTTAAACAATTAAATACTCTAAAATAATTAAAAAAAAAAAAAGAAATCACTAAAAATACATTAGAACCCTGAAAAACAAGAAACTCTCAATCACTATTCAAAAAACTCTACAAATTCTTTTAAAATACCATAGAAATCTAAAAAGCATACACATGAAGCCGAAATATCCCTAACACTTTTTTGTTTGTATATTTATTTATTTTTAATTAATTTTGTATATTTTATAAATGCTATCTTTTTCCCAATATTTTTATCTTTGTCTGTTTCTCTCTTTCTCGCTTCCTCGAATTCTTTCTTTCTTTCCTTATTTCTTTCTTTCTTTCTTTCTTTCTTTCTTTCTTTCTTTCTTTCTTTCTTTCTTTCTTTCTTTTTCTTTCTTTCTTTCTTTCTTTCTTTCTTTCTTTCTTTCAGTCTTTCAGTCTTTCTTTCTCTCTTTTTTCTTTCTTTCAGTCTTTCTTTCAGTCTTTCTTTCAGTCTTTCTTTCTTTCAGTCTTTCTTTCTTTCTTTCTTTCTTTCTTTCTTTCTTTCTTTCTTTCTTTCTGTCTTTCTTTCAGTCTTTCTTTCTTTCTCTCTCCTCCTTTCTTTATCTCTCTGTCTCCCTCTTTCTTTATTTCTTTTCTTTATTTGTTTTTTTTCTATTTTTCTATCTTTTCCTCACTCTCCCTTCCTTCCTTTCTTCCTTCTTCCCTTATTTCCTTCATCTTTCCTTCTTTCCTTCAATCCTTTCTTCCTTCCCTCCTATCACTGTTTCTCACTCACTCCGTCTTTTCTTCTTCTTTATTTCTTTGTTTCTTTGTGTATTACTTTCAATTTCTCAACAGATATAAATATTTCGATATAATCCCATGCATTTTACCTGATACCCCCTGAAAAGGCTGAAGTCAATTAAAGCTTAAATTAAAACTCAAACATTTAAATGAACTAAAATCATTTAAAAAAAAAAAACAATAAAAATACAATAGAAGCCTGAAAAAAAAAAAGAAACTCTAAATCACTTTTATAAAAACTCTACAAATCCTTTTTAAATGCCATAGAAATCTAAAAAGAATACACATGAAGCCAAAATATCACTAAAACTTTTGTTTGTTTTATTTTTAATTAATTTCTATTTAATTTTGTATATTTTATAAATTCTGTCTTTTTAACTATGTCTCTTTCTCTTTGTCCCTTCCTCTCTTTCTTTCTTTCTTTCTTTCTTTCTTTCTTTCTTTCTTTCTTTCTTTCCTTCCTTGCTTTCTTCGCTCTCTCTCTCTCTCTCTCTTTCTTTCTTTCTTTCTTTCTTTCTTTCTTTCTTTCTTTCTTTCTTTCTTTCTTTCTTCCTTAATTCCTAACTTTATCTCTATGTCCTCTATTTATTAATTTCATGTTTTTTTTGTTTTTTTTTTCTATTTTTCTATCATATTCTCACTCTTTCCTCCTTCTTTCTTTCATTCCTTCTTTCATCCTTCCTTCAATCGTTTCTTCCTCTCACTCTCTCTGTCACTCTCTCTTTCATTTTTTTTCTTTATCCCTTTGTTTCTTTCTGTATTACTTTCTCTCTCTGTCTCAACAGATATACATATTTCGAAAAGATCTCATGCATCCTATTAAATCATCATGGAAAAACTTAAGTCAATTAAAGCTTAAATTAAAACTTAAACACGTAAATACTCTAAAATAATTAAAAAAAAAGAAATCACTAAAAATACATTAGAACCCTGAAAAACAAGAAACTCTCAATCACTATTCAAAAAACTCTACAAATCCTTTTAAAATACCATAGAAATCTAAATAGCATACACATGAAGCCGAAATATCCTTAACACTTTTTTGTTTGTATATTTATTTATTTTTAATTAATTTTGTATATTTTATAAATGCTATCTTTTTCCCAATATTTTTATCTTTGTCTGTTTCTCCCTTTCTCCCTTCCTCTCATTCTTTCTTTCTTTCTTTTTCTTTCTTTCTTTCTTTCTCTCTTTCTTTCAGTCTTTCTTTCAGTCTTTCTTTCTTTCTCTTTCCTCCTTTCTTTATCTCTCTGTCTCCCTCTTTCTTTATTTCTTGTCTTTATTTGTTTTTTTCTATTTTTCTATCTTTCCTCACTCTCCCTTCCTTCCTTTCTTCCTTCTTCCCTTACTTCCTTCATCTTTCCTTCTTTCCTTCCTTCCTTCCTTCCTTTCTTCCTATCACTGTCTCTCACTCTCTCCGTCTTTTTTTTCTTCTTCTTTATTTCTTTGTTTCTTTGTGTATTACTTTCAATTTCTACAGATTAAATATTTCAATATAATCCCATGCATTTTACCTGATACCCCCTGATAAGGCTGAAGTCAATTAAAGCTTAAATTAAAATCATTAAAAAAAAACAATAAAAATACAATAGAAGCCTGAAAAAAAAAAGAAACTCTAAATCACTTTTATAAAAACTCTACAAATCCTTTTTAAATGCCATAGAAATCAAAAAAGAATACACATGAAGCCAAAATATCACTAAAACTTTTGTTTGTTTTATTTTTAATTAATTTTTATTTAATTTTGTATATTTTATAAATTCTGTCCTTTTACCTATGCCTCTTTCTCTTTGTCCCTTCCTCTCTTTCTTTCTTTCTTTTCTTTCTTTCTTTCTTTCTTTCTTTCTTTCTTTCTTTCTTTCTTTCTTTTCTTTCTTTCTTTCTTTCTTTCTTTCTTTCTTTCCTTCTTTCCTTCCTTGCTTTCTTCGCTCTCTCTCTCTCTTTCTTTCTTTCTTTCTTTCTTTCTTTCTTTCTTTCTTTCTTTCTTTCAGTCTTTCTTTCTTTCTTTCTTTTTTCCTTAATTCCTAACTTTATCGTTATGTCCTCTATTTATTAATTTCATGTCTTTTTTGTTTTTTTTCTATTTTTTTATCATATTCTCACTATTTCCTCCTTCTTTTTTTCATTCCTTCATTCATCCTTCCTTCAATCGTTCCTTCCTCTCACTCCCTCTGTCACTCTCTCTTTCATTTTTTTTTCTTTATCCCTTTGTTTCTTTCTGTATTACTTTCTCCCTCTGTCTCAACAGATATACATATTTCGAAATGATCACATGCATCCTATTAAATAATCATGGAAAAACTTAAGTCAATTAAAGCTTAAATTAAAACTTAAACAATTAAATACTCTAAAATAATTTAAAAAAAAAGAAATCACTAAAAATACATTAGAACATTGAAAAAAAAGAAACTCTCAATCACTATTCAAAAAACTCTACAAATTCTTTTAAAATACCATAGAAATCTAAAAAGCATACACATGAAGCCGAAATATCCCTAACACTTTTTTGTTTGTATATTTATATATTTTTAATTAATTTTGTATATTTTATAAATGCTATCTTTTTCCCAATATTTTTATCTTTGTCTGTTTCTCTCTTTCTCCCTTCCTCGAATTCTTTCTTTCGTTATTCCTTTCTTTCTTTCTTTCTTTCTTTCTTTCTTTCTTTCTTTCTTTCCCTTTTTTTCTTTCTTTCTTTCTTTCTTTCTTTCTTTCTTTCTTTCTTTCTTTCTTTCAGTCTTTCTTTCAGTCTTTCTTTCTTTCAGTCTTTCTTTCTCTCTCTCTCTTTTTTCTTTCTTTCAGTCTTTCTTTCAGTCTTTCTTTCAGTCTTTCTTTCTTTCAGTCTTTCTTTCTTTCAGTCTTTCTTTCAGTCTTTCTTTCTTTCTTTCTTTCTTTCTTTCTTTCTTTCTTTCTTTCTTTCAGTCTTTCTTTCTCTTTCCTCCTTTCTTTATCTCTCTGTCTCCCTCTTTCTTTATTTCTTTTCTTTATTCGTTTTTTTTCTATTTTTCTATCTTTTCCTCACTCTCCCTTCTTTCCTTTCTTCCTTCTTCCCTTATTTCCTTCATCTTTCCTTCTTTCCTTCCATCCTTTCTTCCTTCCTTCCTATCACTGTTTCTCACTCACTCCGTCTTTTTTTTCTTCTTTATTTCTTTGTTTCTTTGTGTATTACTTTCAATTTCTCAACAGATATAAATATTTCGATATAATCCCATGCATTTTACCTGATACCCCCTGAAAAGGCTGAAGTCAATTAAAGCTTAAATTAAAATCATTAAAAAAAAAAACAATAAAAATACAATAGAAGCCTGAAAAAAAAAGAAACTCTAAATCACTTTTATAAAAAGTCTACAAATCCTTTTTAAATGCCATAGAAATCTAAAAAGAATACACATGAAGCCAAAATATCACTAAAACTTTTGTTTGTTTTATTTTTAATTAATTTCTATTTAATTTTGTATATTTTATAAATTCTGTCTTTTTAACTATGTCTCTTTCTCTTTGTCCCTTCCTCTCTTTCTTTCTTTCTTTCTTTCTTTCTTTCTTTCTTTCTTTCTTTCTTTCTTTCTTTCCTTCCTTGCTTTCTTCGCTCTCTCTCTCTCTCTTTCTTTCTTTCTTTCTTTCTTTCTTTCTTTCTTTCTTTCTTTCTTTCTTTCTTTCTTTCTTTCTTTCTTTCTTCCTTAATTCCTAACTTTATCTCTATGTCCTCTATTTATTAATTTCATGTTTTTTTTGTTTTTTTTTTCTATTTTTCTATCATATTCTCACTCTTTCCTCCTTCTTTCTTTCATTCCTTCTTTCATCCTTCCTTCAATCGTTTCTTCCTCTCACTCTCTCTGTCACTCTCTCTTTCATTTTTTTTCTTTATCCCTTTGTTTCTTTCTGTATTACTTTCTCTCTCTGTCTCAACAGATATACATATTTCGAAAAGATCTCATGCATCCTATTAAATCATCATGGAAAAACTTAAGTCAATTAAAGCTTAAATTAAAACTTAAACACGTAAATACTCTAAAATAATTAAAAAAAAAGAAATCACTAAAAATACATTAGAACCCTGAAAAACAAGAAACTCTCAATCACTATTCAAAAAACTCTACAAATCCTTTTAAAATACCATAGAAATCTAAATAGCATACACATGAAGCCGAAATATCCTTAACACTTTTTTGTTTGTATATTTATTTATTTTTAATTAATTTTGTATATTTTATAAATGCTATCTTTTTCCCAATATTTTTATCTTTGTCTGTTTCTCCCTTTCTCCCTTCCTCTCATTCTTTCTTTCTTTCTTTTTCTTTCTTTCTTTCTTTCTTTCTTTCTTTCTCTCTTTCTTTCAGTCTTTCTTTCAGTCTTTCTTTCTTTCTCTTTCCTCCTTTCTTTATCTCTCTGTCTCCCTCTTTCTTTATTTCTTGTCTTTATTTGTTTTTTTCTATTTTTCTATCTTTCCTCACTCTCCCTTCCTTCCTTTCTTCCTTCTTCCCTTACTTCCTTCATCTTTCCTTCTTTCCTTCCTTCCTTCCTTCCTTTCTTCCTATCACTGTCTCTCACTCTCTCCGTCTTTTTTTTCTTCTTCTTTATTTCTTTGTTTCTTTGTGTATTACTTTCAATTTCTACAGATTAAATATTTCAATATAATCCCATGCATTTTACCTGATACCCCCTGATAAGGCTGAAGTCAATTAAAGCTTAAATTAAAATCATTAAAAAAAAACAATAAAAATACAATAGAAGCCTGAAAAAAAAAAGAAACTCTAAATCACTTTTATAAAAACTCTACAAATCCTTTTTAAATGCCATAGAAATCAAAAAAGAATACACATGAAGCCAAAATATCACTAAAACTTTTGTTTGTTTTATTTTTAATTAATTTTTATTTAATTTTGTATATTTTATAAATTCTGTCCTTTTACCTATGCCTCTTTCTCTTTGTCCCTTCCTCTCTTTCTTTCTTTCTTTTCTTTCTTTCTTTCTTTCTTTCTTTCTTTCTTTCTTTCTTTCTTTCTTTCTTTCTTTTCTTTCTTTCTTTCTTTCTTTCTTTCTTTCTTTCTTTCTTTCTTTCTTTCCTTCTTTCCTTCCTTGCTTTCTTTGCTCTCTCTCTCTCTTTCTTTCTTTCTTTCTTTCTTTCTTTCTTTCTTTCTTTCTTTCTTTCTTTCTTTCTTTCTTTCAGTCTTTCTTTCTTTCTTTCTTTTTTCCTTAATTCCTAACTTTATCGTTATGTCCTCTATTTATTAATTTCATGTCTTTTTTGTTTTTTTTCTATTTTTTTATCATATTCTCACTATTTCCTCCTTCTTTTTTTCATTCCTTCATTCATCCTTCCTTCAATCGTTCCTTCCTCTCACTCCCTCTGTCACTCTCTCTTTCATTTTTTTTTCTTTATCCCTTTGTTTCTTTCTGTATTACTTTCTCCCTCTGTCTCAACAGATATACATATTTCGAAATGATCACATGCATCCTATTAAATAATCATGGAAAAACTTAAGTCAATTAAAGCTTAAATTAAAACTTAAACAATTAAATACTCTAAAATAATTTTAAAAAAAAGAAATCACTAAAAATACATTAGAACATTGAAAAAAAAGAAACTCTCAATCACTATTCAAAAAACTCTACAAATTCTTTTAAAATACCATAGAAATCTAAAAAGCATACACATGAAGCCGAAATATCCCTAACACTTTTTTGTTTGTATATTTATATATTTTTAATTAATTTTGTATATTTTATAAATGCTATCTTTTTCCCAATATTTTTATCTTTGTCTGTTTCTCTCTTTCTCCCTTCCTCGAATTCTTTCTTTCGTTATTCCTTTCTTTCTTTCTTTCTTTCTTTCTTTCTTTCCCTTTTTTTCTTTCTTTCTTTCTTTCTTTCTTTCTTTCTTTCTTTCTTTCAGTCTTTCTTTCAGTCTTTCTTTCTTTCAGTCTTTCTTTCTCTCTCTCTCTTTTTTCTTTCTTTCAGTCTTTCTTTCAGTCTTTCTTTCAGTCTTTCTTTCTTTCAGTCTTTCTTTCTTTCAGTCTTTCTTTCAGTCTTTCTTTCTTTCTTTCTTTCTTTCTTTCTTTCTGTCTTTCTTTCAGTCTTTCTTTCTTTCTCTTTCCTCCTTTCTTTATCTCTCTGTCTCCCTCTTTCTTTATTTCTTTTCTTTATTCGTTTTTTTTTCTATTTTTCTATCTTTTCCTCACTCTCCCTTCTTTCCTTTCTTCCTTCTTCCCTTATTTCCTTCATCTTTCCTTCTTTCCTTCCATCCTTTCTTCCTTCCTTCCTATCACTGTTTCTCACTCACTCCGTCTTTTTTTTCTTCTTTATTTCTTTGTTTCTTTGTGTATTACTTTCAATTTCTCAATAGATATAAATATTTCGATATAATCCCATGCATTTTACCTGATACCCCCTGAAAAGGCTGAAGTCAATTAAAGCTTAAATTAAAATCATTAAAAAAAAAACAATAAAAATACAATAGAAGCCTGAAAAAAAAAGAAACTCTAAATCACTTTTATAAAAAGTCTACAAATCCTTTTTAAATGCCATAGAAATCTAAAAAGAATACACATGAAGCCAAAATATCACTAAAACTTTTGTTTGTTTTATTTTTAATTAATTTTTATTTAATTTTGTATATTTTATAAATTCTGTCCTTTTACCTATGCCTCTTTCTCTTTGTCCCTTCCTCTCTTTATTTCTTTCTTTTCTTTCTTTCTTTCTGTTTTTCTTTCTTTCTTTCTTTCTTTCTTTCTTTCTTTCTTTCTTTTTTCTTTCTTTCTTTCTTTCTTTCAGTCTTTCTTTCTTAATTTCTTTCTTTCTTTCTTTCTTTCTTTCTTTCTTTCTTTCTTTCTTTCTTTCTTTCTTTCTTTCTTTCTTTCTTTCTTTCTTTCTTTCTTTCTTTCTTTCTTTATTCCTTAATTCCTAACTTTATCTCTATGTCCTCTATTTATTAATTTCATGTCTTTTTTGTTTTTTTTTCTATTTTTCTATCATTGTCTCACTCTTTCCTCCTTCTTTCTTTCATTCCTTCATTCATCCTTCCTTCAATCGTTCTTTCCTCTCACTCTCTCTGTCACTCTCTCTTTCATTTTTT
>NW_028227286.1:1526126-1556126 GCF_978045245.1 Mus caroli | reverse complement strand
GTGTTGCTGCTCACCTCCAGAAACAATCTAACTAGCTAGACAAGACAAACCCTGCTTCAGCAAATAAAGTGTAGATTTATTAAAGGAAAGCAGCATGTGGTCTCTTAACATTTGTTCTCTACATGCACATGTACATATATGCCCATACAACCAAAAATGCATGCACCTACAAACATGAAAATACATTACATCAATGCCACTGATACCAATACCCCCATCTCTCTCTCTCTCTCTCTCTCTCTCTCTCTCTCTCTCTCTCTCTCTCTCTCTCTCTCTCTCTCTCTCTCTCTCTCTCTCTCCCCGTTTGTAATATGCCTTTTCTGCCTCTTACTTACTGGTTTTACTCTAAATATGTTTCATTTGGTGTTTCTCTCTCATCTCGGATCTCTCTAATCTCTTTTATCTCTATTTTTACTATGATCTATTTCTCCTCAGTCTGCCGAAGCTTTGCTTTTTCTTACAGTCTAAGCTCACCTTTTTCTAGACCTCTATACGCATTTGTCAGAGCCTGGTGATTAGACTTGTAGGTGCTCTTTACCTGGGACAGAAGTTTTAAGTGGGCAGATGTCTCCCTCGCTGGTTAGCAGCTTAGGGTGAGACCACCCTAGAAGAGAAAACATGTGAGGCAGGGAAGGGAAGGCAGCTCTCACAGATGGCTGCACCAGGCAACTCGGGGATGCAGGGGAAGGTGGCAGAAGAGGTGACTCTAGTTGGCCCTAGGAAGCCAGCAGAGGCCAGTGCTGGGGGACCCCCTGCAGGCCTCGCCCCTCTTTCTTTTCTTGCCTGTCCTGCAGGTGGTGAAATGTGTGGTGGTGGTGGGGCAGGCATCCCGGGGAAACCTCCATATCGGTGTTCCTGGGCCACAGTTTCCCACGTAGCGCCTTGTCTCGGCCAGTGCATGCTGCTGCTGCTGAAGTTCTCAGTCCAGCCCTGTAGCTGCATGCAGCTCCAAGGGGTCTTTCGGGGTTCCTGGGTCATGCAGATCTCTGTGGAACCTCCAAATGAAAGAACCTAGTGGGGAAACCCCCACTCAATTCTTGTTCGGTGTGCATCCAAGAATCACGAACAGACGATCATCTTAATGTAAAAGCGTGAGGTAATTTAATGACGGAGCTCTGGGCCGACACATATCTCCCACAGGAGACAGAGTTGTCGACCACATGGTGGAGCCACAATAGAGGAGCTCTGGATCGACACTATCTCTTGCAGAAGACAGTGGTATCGACCTGTATTTTCTTTGATTGTTGTGCCGATGTTCTCTATGGAATCTTCTTCACCTGAAATTCTCTCTTCAATCTCGTGCATTCTGTTGCTGATGCTTGCATCTATGGTTCCAGATTTCTTTCCTAGGGTTTCTATCTCCAGCGTTGTCTCACTTTGGGTTTTCTTTATTGTGTCTACTTCCCTTTTTATGTCTTGCATGGCTTTATTCAATTCCATCACCTGTTTGGTCATGTTTTCCTGCAATTCTTTTAGGAATTTTTCTGTTTCCTCTTTAAGGTCTTCTACCTGTTTAGCTGTGTTCTCCTGTATTTCTTTAATGAGTTATTAAAGTTCTTCTTGATGTCCTCTACCATCACCATGAGTTATGCTTTTAAGTCTGGGTCTTGCTTTTTGGATGTTTTGGGGTGCCCAGGACTAGGTGATTGGGAGTGTTGTTTTCTGATGATGGTTAGTTGAATTGATTTCTGTTAGTAGGATTCTTATGTTTGCCTTTCGCCATCTGGTAATCTCTGAAGCTAGTTGTTATAGTTGTCTGTGATACGAACTTGTTCCTCAGGTGACTCTGTTAGCCTCTATCAGCAGACTAGCTCTATCCTTAGCTTCAGTGGTCAGAGTACTTTCTGCAGGCAAGCTCTCTTCTTGCACAGAAGGTGGCCAGATTTCAGTTGTTCGAACCTGCCTCGTGGCAGAGGTTGTGTTCCACTCACCAGAGGTCTTATGATCCCGTGGAGGGTCCTGTGAGGAACTTGGGTTGTCCAGAAACTCCACGTGAAAGGAACCCCAGTGCTAGGGTGGACTGGACGGGACTTTTGCCCCTGTTTAGGCTAGGTTATCTGCATCCCTAGTTAATGCAATCTCAGGTCCTGCGAGAATGGATTGGTGCAGATGCTGTGTTCCATGCACCAGAGATCTTAGGATCCCATGGGGGATCCTGTGTGCGTCCTTGCAGGTGTCAGCAGACTCCCCGGGCAATGCACCCCAATGCTGTAGTGGACCCGAAGGCTTAATTTATTTCTTAATTTCTTTATATTTCTTTTTTTTTTCTTTCGTTCTTTCTTTTTTTTTTTTTTTTTTTTTTCGAGTTTTTTGGAGACTGTTTTTCTCTGTGTATCTCAGGCTATCCTGGAGCTCCCTCTGTAGACCAGACTGGCCTTGAACGCAAAAATCCCCTACCTTTTCCTCCCAATTGCTGGGTTTAAAGGCATGGGCCGCCATTGCTTGGCAACACTAAAACTATGAAACACCAAAATTAAAAACACTCAAATTTTAAATAAGTATTCAAGAACAAGAACAGCAAAATAACCTAAGAAAAGCACTAAAATGCAAAAAAAAAAAAGAAAAGAAAAAAAAACAATAAAAAAAAAAACCCTGAAGGATAAATAAAACCTCAAAACCCTAAAACACACTAAAATCATTTAAAGAAACAGAAAAAAAATACTAAAAATAAACTAGAAGCCTGAAAAAAAAGACAAATAAACACTCTAAAACACTCGTCTAAAAACCCTACAAACACTAAAAAAAATCCTAAAAATCTTAAAAAAACACACAAGAAGCCAAAAATATCACTAAACTTATTTTTGTTTTCTTTCTTTCTTTCTTTCTTTCTTTCTTTCTTTCTTTCTTTCTTTCTTTCTTTCTTTCTTCTTCTTCTTCTTCTTTTTTTTTTTTTTTTTTTTTTTTGAGTTTTGGAGACGGGGTTTTTCTGTGTAACCCTGGCTGTCCTGGAGCGTCCTCTGTAGACCATAATAACCTTGAACTCTTAAATCTATCTACCTCTGCCTCCCAAGTGTAGGATTAAAGGCAAGGTCACCACTGCCTGCTAACACTAAAACTCTTAAACCCCAAAAATATAATTCTTAAATTAAAAAAAAGAAAAAAAAACTCAAGAAAACAAAAAATAGAAACAGTAAAATGCTAAAAATACCCTAAAGCCTAATAAGAACTGAAAATCACTAAAACACCGGACCAAGTAGCACTCTGAACCCAAAAGAAGGGGCTCCTCAGCGTCCCTCCTCATTCAGAAAGCTTGGATGATTGCATTGCTACCTCAAGCAGAAGTGCAAAGTGAGGAATATCAGAACTGGCCAGTGCAGGCACAAGGACAGCTTCTCCATGGGCTCTGGACTGGCCCGTGCAGGCTTGACGACAGCCACTTTCCAGCTGAGGACTGACCCGTGCAGGCACAAGGACACTCACTTTCAAGGCTCAGGACTGGCCCATTCAGGCATGAGGACAGCCTCTCTCCAGGCTTGGGACTGGCCCGTGCAGGCATGAGGACAGCGGTTCTCAAAGTTTGCTTGATTCCTGAGGCCAACGGCCACTCTAGTTCTGTGTGCTTGGCCTTCAGGACACGTTCACAGTTCTAGGGAGAGAGAGCCTCTCTCAGAGGAAGCTGCTTAAGCGTTTATTTTATTTATTTATTTATTTATTTATTTATTTATTTATTTAGCCTCGAGTAACCATTTGTAAGTACATTCGCTGCCCCTTTCATGGGCAGTGGCCCATTTCATGTTTCTTGAACAATGTCCTTCACAATTAAATGGCCAGACATGTGGAGAGAGGGCAGCAAGCCTCAGTCTGGACTTTACCCTCTGACCACAGACCATCGGTTTTCCAGCCTCCACAGCCTGGGACCCCCTTCACTGTCCCCCAACCAGATGGTAACACCTTACCCCAACAGGGTCAGCACTTGACCAGCAGAGACCCGAGGGATTTTGCTACTCCGGGGCCCCTTAGACCAACTGGGTAAAAGTTCAGGTGCCCAAATCCCTATGAAGACCAGAGATTCAAAAAACCTGATGCACATGTGACAGATAAGCTACTGAAACTCAAAGCTCTTGTCAAGGCTTCGGCCAAGAAGAGGACCTCGGACCCCCTGAAGGATCTAAAAAAGAACAAAAAAATGGACACTTACACTTCCTCTGAGGGTTCCTGAGAGCACAAGTCACCCACTGACCAGGGATACCAGACCATCTGTTTTACAGCCCACCACCAGAAAAAGAGTAGCCTCCTCTTCTGTGCCCATCCCTGGGAAGGTGACAAGAAGCCAGTCTATATCCACTGTGTTTGAAGAACCTATGGATTTTGACCAGTTGGGTGCCAGAGTGCCTGCAACATCTTTTAAACATGAGGCAGGAGATGCCAGACAAAAGTTCAAAGAAGATCACACAGTGCATGGGCCATCTTCTGCTGGACAACATGGACAGGTAATTTCCCCGCACATTCAAGGTTCCCCACATCCTTCCCGATTTAGCCAGGAAGATCTGGGATCTTCCACTTCTCCCCAAGATGCTCAGGGACTGTCGCTATCCACCCAACATGCTCAGGGACTGTCCCTATCAACCCAAGATGTTCTGGAACTAACCAGATATTTCCAAGAGTCTATGGGACATTCCACTTCTGCCCAAGCATCCCAAAGACTTCCCACTTGTGCTGAAAGGAAAATCATACATGCCTCCTCTTCCAGAAGGAGTTCTAAAAGGATGTCCCCTACCCTACATAACTCTCATCTTTCCAATTCTCCTCCAAAGCATGTTGGACAAGACTCCTCTGTTCAAGGGGACCTACCACAGGCCCCATCAGACAAGGAGGGATCCAAACCTCCTTCTCCCAAAGGTAACGTCAGAGATTTCTCCTTTGTCCCAAATGCACCGAGTTCCATCTCCTTTCCCCAAGAGAGTTCAACATGTTTGACAGCTGCCAAAGCAGAGCATGGAGATAAGTCCTGTCACAAAGACAGCCAAAGATGTTCCCCTTCTCCCCCAAAGTGCTCTATGCAATCTGCTTCTCGTAAAGTTAGTTTGAGACCTGACCCTGTTGACCAAGGGGATTTCAGAACTTCCCCTTTAAACCAAGAGGGCTTTCAAAGTCCTCTACCATTAAAAAACGGGCTCAGATCATCTCTTACAGTCCAAAGGGAAAGAAATGCAAACATGATTCCCCAAGTGAGCCTCAAACCGCTCATATCTGCCCAATCAGAGACAAAAATTTCCACACTTATACCTGGAGCTCAAGGACCTTTGCCATCCTTAGAAGGGGCTCTTGAGAGTTTCACACATAGGCTAGATGTGATAGAAACTCCCGAGTCTTCCAAAGGGACTCTTGTGCCTTCTGCACAAACACAAAGTGAACTAGAACCATCAACATCTTCGCCAGGGGTTCTGAAACCTTCTCTATCTGTAAGGGGGCCACTAGGATTATCTCCCTCTATGGAAGAACATCAAAGACATGTTCTTAAATCTACTCTCCCACAGAAAGGAAGATTAAATCATTCTCCTGCTATGAAAAGTGATCCTGAACATTCTCATTCTAGCAGAGGACTGAAAGATGCTCTCTCCAAACAATGGGTCCTCAGAAAGTCCCGATCTGATCAAGAATTATTCAAATATCCCCTACCAGCCAAAAGGGCCCTCCTGACTTGTCATCAGGTCCCAAACAGCCGAGATTCTGCCAAAATGCTTCCAGGGAGCCAAACAAGCTCCATCTTTGTACAGTGTGCTCAGACCATACAACCCTCCATGCAGCCCTTGGGGGCGCTGGTACATTATGTATCTGTAGGAGAGGCTGTAAAGAATTCCTCATATACACCAAAGATGCTAGGATTTCCAAAACCTGTACAGGATTCTCTGAGTATTACCCTATCACATAAAGGGATTGTAGGACAGGATACCTCTACAAAAGGAATTATAGGCACAGTCCCATCTTTAGAAAGGACTCGCGGTTGTGACACATCTACAAAAGATGTTCTAGGACAGATTCCATCTGTACAGTAAGTTCTGGATCCAATCCAATGTGAATAAGGTGCTATGGGATGTGATTTGCACACACAAGAGTCTGTAGCATCCTGTACAGCTAAAGAAGGGAATTCCTTGGATTCTACCTGTGCACAAGAATCCATAGGACCTCCCCAAATTTCACAGGAGACTATGAGAACTACCCTATCTCCTCAAGAGGATCAGCCATCTTCCCCAAATACACAAGATGCTATAGACTCTTATCCACATGGACAAAGGGCCGTTCGTCCTTCTCCATGCCAACACATGTCTCCAGAATATCTTCCAAATGCCCAGAAAGCTCTGGGTTCTACTTCATCTTCAAAAGACCCGTGGAACCTGTTTTGACCATCAAGTTGGCTAAGACACCTGATACTTCTAGACAGAAGTTGTTATCCCCTTTTTCAGCTGAAGAAAGTTTTCTTGGAACTTCCATGAGTACGCAAGTAGGGCTAGAAATCTCCCTACCTGCCCAAGAGTCTCTTAGATCTCTCAAATATGTCCATGATGCTCTAGGAGAGGCCACATCTACAGAGGTATCTCTAGGCCCTTCCCCTCATTCTGAAGCCACAATAAAGTCTTGTACAGGTACACAAGACACATTAAGACCTTCCCCATCTGTGCAGATGGTCATAGGATCTACCATATCTGAACAGGCACTTTAAAATTATGCAAGTCCCATTTTATCAGAAGTTCTGGAGTCTCCTTTGTCAAAGTGTTGTTGAATGTAATATGATTATTAGGATGTTTGGACTCACATACAAGTAATGCTAGTCATCTTCCAGAACTGCTGTTAAGAACAGTAAGATTATACTATACATGTCATGTATTATTCCTTTTAGAATTAGACTATTCCTGACAATTCTGAAATTCCTAGAACACAGTTTTACCTGTTTGCTCAGTACATCTATATATATAGTGTGTGTGTGTTTGTGTGTGTGTGTGTGTGTGTGTGTGTGTGTGTTTGTAGCAGTGGTGGCCCATGACTTAAATCCCAGCAACTGGGAGAAACAGTTAGAAGGATTTTTGAGTTCAAGACCAGCTTGGTCTACAGAGGGAGTTCTTGATCAGCCAGAGAAACCAAGTCTCTAAAAACTCAAACAACTAAAATCAAGAAACAAGGTAATGTACTCTTTCCAATAGTATTTAGTAAAGTGAATAAAACAGCAATGGCATATGCTGTAAGATCGAGGATTGACAAATGGTACCTCATGAAACTGAAAATCTTCTGCAAGGCAAAAGACACCGTCAATAAGAAATAAAGGTCACCAACAGTTTGGGAAAGGATATTTACCTATCTTAAATCAGATAGGGGACTAATATCCAATATATATAAAGAACTCAAGAGGGTGGACTCCAGAAAATCAAAGGACCCCATTAAAAAATGGGGCTCAGAGCTAAATAAAGAATTCTCACCTGAGGAACACCGAATGGCTGAGAAACACCTATGTTGAATAGATTTGTAGGTTTTTTTTTTTTTTTTAAGGAATTTATTATGAATCTTGCCTAGAGAGCAAGGCAAAAAAAAATAATAAAAGTGATTCAAATAGAGAAATTTGAAGTCACATAATTTTAGTAATAAATAGCATAACCTGACACAAAAAACCCCTAGAGACCTTCTAGAAAGCTCTTAGATCAGATGTATAAATTCAACAAAATAATAGAATAATCAGGATATAAAAACTAGTGGACAGAATTATTGGTTGAATTGGAGAAAGACTGAAGGAGTCTGACGTCACAGGCCCCTCCCATGACATGCACTTCCTGCCCTGGGCCTGAGTGACTGAAAAGCCTTGACCCCCTGGCCCCGCCCCCTGCAGCTCACTTCTTGCCCCTGGGCCTCGCCTCTCTGGCCTCTGTCAGAGGCTTCTTCAGTGACTTCAGGGCCATGGGACTCCCCCTGCACCTGCTTGTTATATTTAAATAAAAAATATCCCATGAGTTCCTGAAAAGAAATGATTTTTATTTTTTTATTTATATTTTATTTTTATGAGAGCCCATTGGGTCAAAGGGGGTACATTTTATGACCTCGATCGTCACTTTATGAGTCTTCAAATACTATAGCACATTGTTTCACAAAATGGTTTTATAATTTTTGGGGTCTTTTTAGGGTTCTTGAGGTTTTGTTGAATTTTAGGGCAGTTTTTAGGGGTTGTACCTCTACCTCCCAAAGTACTGGAATTATTCACATCAACATTTCTGGTTTTTTAGACTTAAGGTTTTTTCGTGTCTTTTTAGGGTTCTACAGATTATTATTATTTTAGGTTGTTTAAAGCTTTTTAAAAAACATACCTAAACCACATGATCATCTCGTTAGATGCTGAGAAAGCATTTGAAAAAATCCAACACCCATTTATGATAAAAGCTCTTTATCAGGTTTAGATTCTCTCTGGTGGAATTTTTTTTGCTTCCGTTTGTTTCTTCTTAGATTAGCAGATTAAGATTGTGAAAATGGCTCTTTTGGAAAATCAGAGGTCTTTTGTATTTAAAGAACCCATATAATGGCAGAATCTCTCTGTCCCTGTCTCTGTATCTGTCTCTGTCTCTCTGTCTAAGTCTCTGTCTCTGTCTCTCTGTCTCTCTGTCTCTCTGTCTATCTCTGTCTTTCTCTCTGTCTCTTTCTCTGTCTCTCAATCTCTCTGTCTCTCAATCTCTCTGTCTCTCTGTCTCTCTCTGCCACTCTCTGCCTCTCTCTGTCTCTGTCTGTCTCTGTGTCTGTCTCTCTCTCTCTCTCTCTGTCTCTGTCTCTGTCTCTGTCTCTGTCTCTCTCTCTCTCTCTCTCTCTCTCTCTCTCTCTTTCTCTCAGGCTACCTAAGAATCAATAGTTCTCTATTGCTTCAGTTCTGTGCTCCCTCCCATGATGATTGACCAAAGTTCTGACGCTGTATCCCATCGTCCAAATAAATGCTTTATTATCTAATAATAGCCTTAACCATGGTGTCACTTCACTGCAATAGAACAGTGACTAAGACAGGATCAAGCCAATAAACAGTGTTTCCTGTTATCACTTCAAGTTCCTATTTTTGGCTTCCTAGGAGATAGTCTGTAACCTGTAAGCAACTAACCCTTTTATTCCCAAGTTATTTTTGATTGTAGTATTCTTTATGGTGAGAAAGAAGCAAACTAGAACAATTACCTGTCATATAGGTAATGAGTACATCTTACCTTTAAATTAAAATGAAACGTCTATACATTATTGTGTGTGGTTATAGGATAAGTGACAGTGATACTATTTGACATTTAGCTTCTGAAAGAATCTGTCCCACTTACTGTTTCTATTGTTGTAAGGATACACCAGGTCCATAGAGGAAACTACATAGAAAAGGTTTTATTCAGTTTATACTTCCACATTGCTGTTTATCACCAAAGAAGTTGGGACAGAACCTGAAAGAACACAGGATCATGGAGCCAGGAGCTCATGCATAGGCTATGGAGTGGTGATGCTTATTGACTTGCTCCTCAAATCTTGGATTTCACCATGCACACTGGACTGGGCAGTCTCCCACCAATTAAGTAAATGCTTGGGAGTTAGATCATATGGAGGCATTTTCTCAACTGAGGCTCCTCCTTTTAAAGAATTTAGATCTTGTCAAATTGCTATGAAACCAGTGTGGCATTCTGAATGTAGTTGGCCTATGAGGAGGTGTGGACTTGATGGAGTAGGTGTGTCCTTTATGGAGGAAGCATATCATTCTGGGTCTTTAAAGCTCTGTCCAGTGTGAAAGAGACTCTCCTCCTCGCTGCATGCAAAACAAATCTTTTCTCCTGGCTGCAATTGGATCAAGATGCATAACTCTCAGATTCCACTCCACCACCATGCCTGACAAGACACAACCCTGTTTCCTGCCTTGATGATGGTGGATTGAACCTCTGAACATGTAATGAATGTTGAAAAGCCCTCATGAAATATTGTCCCTTATGAGAGGCCATGGTCATGGTGGCATTTCAAATGAATGAAACCCTAACTAAGACAACCAGCTAGTACAGAAACTCTCCCAGATATCAAAATTAATCAACAATAGAGAGTATTTCTAGTCATGCAGCATACAAACTTATTCAAGAGAGAAAAACAGCCATGAATGAGTACATGATAAGCCTCCCTCAAAGAGACACTCTTAGAGTGCAGATTTGGCCAAGGCAGACACCCATGAAGCTCAGGGGCTCCTCAGGAGAAGTGACCTACCAAGTGGGCAACCTCAAAGCATTTGAAACCCATGACAAACAGCATAGGAAAGATGTCAGCACAAATGCATTCGATACACCTTCTATGTTTTCTGAGAAGGAGGTCACAGACAAGTAAAAGACTGGAATTTCAAGGGCATAGACAGGTTGAAGTAGCACACAGATATGTAGATAGTCATAAGTTTGGTGGAGAGCCAGGTGGAACAGACCAGTGTGGGAGATTTTGATGGTCATCTGGGTCATTCATCACAGATATCCAAAAGATCACAGGATTCATCAGAGGCAAAGAGTGCTCAGGGAAGGAACACAGGATCTATTCAACACCTGAAATTACCTAACAGCATACTCATTTTATTTTCTGAATTACTTATTTGAACTGTACATAAAAAAATCATGATGTTTATGATGTTTTAGGGAGACTCATATATATACTCTTAGATTTGGATTCACTAGTTATTCTGGTAAAATGTACTCTAAGAAACACACACACACACACACACACACACACCACATTCTTCTGTAATGACTGGCTGGCTATTTGTTAATAAACAAAAGAAGCCAATGTGGATATGGCACAATTTTGACTATGTAAATGAACTTTCTATTCTTCCTGAGTCTCCTGCTTCATTTTGTGAGAACTCCTTCTTTGAATTTATTTATCCCTCAGTGTCCTCTACTCCTTTGTGTGTCCATTGTTCTTTTTAAATTTCACTATCAATTTGATCTTTCATACCTTCATCATGGTTTCTTTTCTGCATGTAAATAATGCATTTCTTAACATAGATATCTTTGTGGGATTAGAGAGATGACTCTAAATCCAGAAGACTGGATTTGGTTTCTTGAATTCATATCCAAGGCTCACAATCACCATTAATGGCAGCTCCAGGGGACCCAACAACTCATATTTCTGTGGTCACCTGCACTCACAAGCACATGCCCTACCCTCACACATATAAGAAAAGATAAAAATATTAAAAAGAGAGACAAGTTTCACTAGACTTCATTATTCAAATGAAACTTGATACTCTCTAATTGCTGAAACTGTTTGGATCATTTTTATGGATTACTCCTTATGTTCCAAGGCCAAATTCCTTTTATGTGTCACTCTTTCACCAACTTTGTTTCTTCCTCAGACATCATACCAGAGATTCTACTGATGTTATATCCTTCTCCCCTACTTAATAAACATCCTTCTTTTGCTGCAATCCCTGCTCCACCACATCCCATCTCCAATTCCAGTCCTCCATACAGAGCAGAGATACTAAGTCCTATTAATTTTACCATGTGTGATATCAGATGTATGTACTGTTCTTCCACCATAGCCCATCTCTTCCACCAAAGTCTTATGTCATATCATGTCATATCATATCATGTCTATTCAACACCTGAAATTACCTAACAGCATACTCATTTTATTTTCTGAATTACTTATTTGAACTGTACATAAAAAAATCATGGTGTCATATCACACATTTTAAATTTTAGAGCAAAACAAATTTTATTGGCAATCATACTGGGTTTGTCAAAGACACTTAGGTAGACAACACAGGAAAACAAACTTTTTTTTTCCTATTCTACAAGTTTATGGGCCTGTACTTTTGTGATTTTTTCACCTTAAGGAGTCTTTGACACCAGATTATAGACATAGATCTGGAGATCACCATGAAACTTGATAAAGTACACAGAAGGATTGGCAAGAATTTGGTAAACAATCTTTCCAAGATTTTTGGAACCATCCTCTCTGGTGTATTGCACCCAGTTTCCTATTAAGAAGTCACTGTTATCATGTGATGTCACCTCAGCATGAGGAGTCTCTGGAATGATGTCAAGGTTACCTTCATTGTAGTCATCCAGGAGCTCATAAATGTAGAGGACCGGATCCTTCTTGTAGCTAATGTAAAACCAGTCCTTCATGACTGGCACCTGGGCTAGCACCATCCCATTCCAGTTTTCCTCAGAGCCATGCTTTCCCTCAAATTTGTGTTGTACTGCTCTGCCAACCAGGCTTCTGGCGAGGTGGGCATCCCTTATCTGAGGAAATACTACATTGTGAGGCAAAACCTTAAGATTTAAAATCCTCTCATCACTGTGGAGCTCCAGTCCATAGATGCTGTCAATACCGTCATACTTCAGCAAATAAAGAGAAGGGTTTGTTGGCAGTTGTATGGCCTTCCAATGGCTGACAGGTTCATTACCTTCCTTCCAACTGTGAGAAATTCTGCAGCCGACAATAATTCTCAGGGCCTGGGATGAAGGCATCCTCCTCCTCTTCTTTTTGAGGGATGTCATGCTCAGCCTCTTCGGAGGTATTGTCTTCTAAATGGCTGTAGAACTGGTGTATTAGGCCACAGCAACCCTGGTCCACTGTCTTGTGACTATCATTCTTTGTTCAATCATCATACTTGGCCATTGTCTGGGTTTGAAGATCTTGCCTGTTTAAACCAGAAACAATGCTGTTGCCTCTGTCATAAATATGAGATCTTAAAGGGCAATGGGTGTGGGGTGCGAGAGAATGCTGGACCAATGCTCTTCTTTAAGAGAACTTCTGGGTAGGTGAAGAAGGCTATGCTAATCAGGTGTGTGCTTCTAAAGTCAATTTTATCAAAATAAGAAGTTCATAAGCCATTATGGTGCATGCATTTATTCCCAGCACTCAGGAGGCAGGGTCTGGCATTTTTCTGAGTTAGAGGCCAACCTGGTCTACAAAGTTAGACCCAGGGCAGCCAGTGACATACAGAGTATTCCTGTTTCAAATAGATCAAAAACAACAAAACAAACAAACAAACAAAACAAAGAACAAAATAACAAAAAACAAACAAAGAAAACAAAGGAATAAAAAGAGAATTTAATAGGAGATGGTCGAGACCTAAGTCTTTAATCCCATATTTCAAGGGGCAGTGGGAGGCTGATCTTTGTGACATCAAGGCTAGCCTGGTCTGACAGCCATAGCTACACACAGAGAAACTCAAAATAAAATTAAACAAACAAATAAACCAACGAACAAGGGATTCCAGGAAATGAACATAGGGAAATTAACAAGTAATTCTCTAGAGCTCAGAATAACATACTCAGATAAAAATTTCTTCAGCCCTGAGCTAATTTTCCTCTGCTGAGGAAACTTTCCTTAAATGGGTAGGTCAGTGTGGAAGTTGGTATGTCTGTTGCCCTCAAGGATCAAGCAGAATAGAATTAAAAAATGAGCCAGAGTTGTCACCATACCTCTCTTGTATTTGCATGTTCTGAGCTAGTTGGCTACTTTCACAAATATCTACCTAGGGACAGAGCACACAACTGGACTTCTGTATTGTGTCTCCAGACCCAGTCCCAGGCATATTATTGAAGCCATTGCATCTCCGACTTCAACAAGATCTCAACAAGTCCATGCCATATCAGCCATTTAGAAGTAATATCTTCTAAAATGCACATGGACAAAGGGGAGTTTTGGCATATTAGTGGAATTGTGAAGGAGATATTGTTAGCAAGGTTAATAAACTCAGGAGATCAAATAACCTAAACCATCCACCCTCCTAGATCCCAAACATGGGAGAAATTAGAATGTACAGTTACTTACTGTAGGAGGGAAAACATATAGCCTTAAGGAGCCATGAGAGTCCAAGATACTCCATAAATATACATACCCCAAACAAATGTCCTAGTTTTCAAGATTCTGTCTTCTGAACCAGGCCAGGCACCAAAAGCCTCTGGAAAAACTTTATCGGTCAGGAGCTGACCTGGCTTTCACACACCACTGTGAAGATACTGAACCCAGCTTCAAGGAATTCTAGTGTCTCCAAGTGGAATAGATGTGCAAACTCTGACCAGTGCTCTGTGACATCACCCTATCTCAGCTTATATCATAGAACCCCTATCAGGCTGGTTCCTTCTGGAGTTACACTCAGAAACATTGAGCATCTAGAATTTACATTTTCATATGGCCTCCTAGAAATCCAAAATAAATCCCTTCAAAAATGGCCTGATTACCTGATTCACATTCTGCCCAAGTAGATTCACTCTTGTATCATTTTTATTGTGTATTTGTTTGTTTGTTTGTTTATTCTGGTTTTTTGGGGGGTTGTTTTTATTTTCCTTCTGTGAAAGTCTTCAGTGTCTGACACACCAGCATTCTTGGTGGTTATTTTCCCTGTTACAATCTTCCCCTTGGTTATCTTTAAGCTGTTCTTGGAATCAGAAATGTTGCCAGACTCTTGAGGCAACACACTGGATAGCACACTATTCATTTTATCAAAACCCACAGTTAGAGGAAGACAATTTTTTATTCAAAGAAAGCTGGAGTTTGACAGGATTGAATACCTTGTATTGAAGCCAATGGCAATCATGAATTATGGATTCTTTGCAAAGTGCAAGGAAATCATAGTCCTTGGTCCTGCTTACAAATTTGAGATAAACTTAAAACAACCCGGTATCTAACAGTCACATTTTAAAGCTCTTTAAAATTTACCAACATTTCTGGTTACAGGGAATTTCATAGATTGAATGCAGTAAAACAGGATGAAATAGATAATGTAATTTTACTTTTGAAATATGGGTTGACAGAATACTGGACACAGGTAAGTATGGAATTTACTTACAAATTAGAGGGCACTTTAATTGTTCATGCCACATAGATCTTCAGTTCTTCAAAAAAAAATCTTTTTCAGACTCCTCCACTGTCCCCACCACACTGTACATCCTCTTCATAGTGGATGACACTAACTAATTAGTTAGACTCTTCCAGCTCAGCCATCAACAAAAGATCATTCCTTACAGATGTGGCCATATGTCAGTGTGATGAGGGCAGTCTTCATCTGAGGTACTATCTTCCCAGTTTGATTTTCGTTCCAATAATAATCTAAGAAGAACCACTAAACATCCATAATATCAATGTTGATTGTTATACTGTGTGAAATAGACAAGCTATGGAGGAAATATAGATGTCAACCACACGGTGAATTTCTTAAAATGAGAGAGAGAGAGTGAGAGAGAGAGAGAGAGAGAGAGACAGAGAGACAGAGAGACAGAGAGACAGAGAGACAGAGACAGAGAGAGTGTGAGACAGAGATAGAGACAGACAGACAGAGACAGAGAGACAGAGAGACAGAGAGACTGAGAGAGAGACAGAGGTATTTCTCATCTAAGTTTACTAGTGAAGTGTTTTGATTTCAGAAAGAATAGATGGTAATGAGAATTATGTTAGGTGAGACAAGCCAAACTCAAAATGACAATTGTCAAATTATAATTTTAATAAGGCACATTAAATAAAAGGAGATATTTTGAAACAGTATGGGCAGCAGCAGGGGGGCTGAGCAGATAGAAATGGAGAATAGTGGGGAGGATGAAGATGGTTAAAGAACAGTATAAACCTGTGAAAAGAGTCACAACAAAGTCCAGTGACTTGTACACTTAAAGCACATTGGTATTAAGTAGAAGATTCTAAATGATGGTTTGATTAAATTGGGAATTTTAGCTTCAAGATACTATAAAATTTATTTTTATGTTTCTAATCTCATGTGTATATTGCATTTTGGGCTAGATATGGTTGACAGAATATGGCAAGGTGTTTACATCTTTGTATAACATTATTCACCCTAAACACACGTCACTCAGTGGGCTGCCATGCTTTCATAGGGAAGGAAGTAGTTAGAGATTTTAAGTGTACATGAGGTAGAAAGAAAAATGCCCCCACATGACTATATATTTTCAAATATTCACCTTCATATGTTGTTTGAATGTGTTTCCCCAAATGTAATTTTCTGTAGACTAATCCTCAGGTTTTAATATATTAGGAAAAATTGGACTGGGTCAGGAGGGATAGGACCTACAAATAAAAATCAACGAATAATGCTGTCATGGGAAAGGTTTAATTATGACAGGGAGTTTGGTTCCCTCTTTTGTCTTTCTAGCCCATTGGATCCCTTCTGTGATTTCAACATCTCACTAGAATTTCTTTATCTACTGATAATGTCTTCTTCTTGAATTTCCTGACTCCTGAAAAGAAGTCATGCAAAATAGGCTTTATTGTATACTAGAAATCAGTGTCATTCTTTTTGTCAATACAACATGTATGATTATGTCTCAGAATCATGATCAACTGAGCCATAGGGGAAAATAATTAGGCTATTTGTGCTGACTAAAGACGAGATGAGTTCAGTGTTATCATGTGATCTCTTCATGAAAGAAATCTGCATAGTGGGTGAGAATAGATCAGAGAGGTACAGCCCAGGAGGGACTCAGCCATCTGCTGTTGGCCTTGGAGATATAAAGGGACACTACATAAGGGATCCCTAGGAAGAGTGCCAGCCACTGCTTTTAGCTAGTGGAACCATTTTTAGAATCACCATTTTCTAGAATTTAAGAGATAACTGGATTACTCTAATTTACTAAGTACCGCCATTTGATACATCAGTGATCATCAACAAGCTGTACAGGTGTGGAAAGAAGGTTGGGGACTCAGAAGAAGCCTGTTCTTGAAAAATCCCTCTGCGTTCAAGGGTGGGAGACATCTGCCCAGCAACACTAGATAAACATTATACATTGGTAATGGTACCCCCATCATGTCTAGACTAATGGTTTTCCAACCATGGGTTGAGACTCTTTTCAGTGCTCAAACAACCCTGATACAAGTGACCCATATCATATATCTTGTTTATAAGATATATACATTACAATTAATAATTATAAAAAAATTATAGTTTGAATTTGCAATGAGATAACATTACGATTTGGGAGCTGTGTTTTAAAGGGCCACAATATTGGGAAAATTGAGTACCACTAGTCCTGACTCTTCAAAAGCATGTGATTCAGGATCATATGGAGGAATAATCCCCTTTATTCAATCTGGTTCTCCCGGAATATATCACCCAAAATTGTGAAAGTTAAACAGCTGCCTTACCATAGTCTATAAGCAGGGCATGCTGTCATCTTAGGTTTCTTGTAATTTTTTTTTTCTTTTTAGAATTTTAGAGTATTTGTTTGTTTGTTTGTTTTTGTTTTTTTGTTTTTTTGTTTTTTGTTTTTTGTTTTTGTTTTTCTTTTCTAGAACTTTAGCATTCTCTTGAGGGTTTCAGGTTTTTATTTAGGGCTTTAAAGTTTTGTAGGTATGTTTTACATCATTTAAGGGTTTTTTTTTTGGATTTTAGTGTTTTGATGGGTTTTTAGCTTTTTCTTTTTAAAGGATTTTAGGTTTTTTATGGTTTTAGTGTTTTTTGTGTCTTTTTAGTGTTCTTCAGTTTTTCAGAATTATAGGAATTTTCTTTGTGATTTAGGATTTTTTTGAAGAGATTTTTTAAAAAAGAAATTTCATCGTGTTTTCTTGTTTGTATATGTTTTTTAAAGAATTTTATGGTGTTTTTAAATTTTTGGGATTTTTTTTGGAGCCTTAGGGTTTTTTCTTATAGTTTTACATTTTTTTTTTTAGGGTTCTTGATGTTTTGTAGAATTTTAGGTCTTTTTTAGGTTTTTAGAATGTTTTAGGATTTTTTTAAGAGTTCTTATTTTGTTTTGTTTTGTTTTGTTTTTATGTTTTATGTGTTTTTTGTTGTTGTTGTATTTTTGTTTGTTTGTTGTTTTTTGGTTTTTTTTACGATTTTAAGTTATTTTTAGGGATATTTGGTTTTTGTTTTAGGGTCTTTATAGGGTTCTTGGGTTTATTTTGGTATTATAGATTTTTTTTTTTAATTTAGGATTCTTTTTAGGATTTCAGTTTTTATATTTAGGGTATTAGGATTTTATATGTTTTTTAAAGTGTGTTTCAGGGATTTGGGGAGATTCAGGGTTTTGATGTATTTTAAGTGCTTTTAAAATCTTTTAGGAGTTTTTTTTTTAGCATTTTAGGGTTTTTTGGTGGGTCTTTTTATCATTCTTGAGTTTTAAAAAAGAATTTTGGATTTTTGGTGATTTTTTTTTAAAGCTTCATTTTTGTTTTTGTTTTTGTCTTTGTTTTTGTTTTTAATTTTATGGTTTTTAGGGAAATTTCAGGTTTTTTAAAAAAGATTTAATTTTTTTTTTTTTGTTTACTACTTTAATTTTTTTTTAGGATTTCAGGGTTTTGTTTTTTTTTTGTTTGGTTGGTTTTTTTTTTAATAATTTTAGGGTTTGGGGAGGTTATGGTCTGATTTTTTTTTTTAATAGTTATTTTTAGTTTTTTTTTAGGCTTTTATAATTTTTTTCACGGTTTAATTTTTTAGTTTTTTTCTGATTTTAGGGATTTTTATGTGTATTTTAAAAATGGGTTTAATTTTTAATTTTTTAGCTTTATAAGGTTTTAGGTAGTTTTTTTTAGGATTTTCATAAAAATCTTTAGGGTTATTTTGGGGTTTTTGGGGTCTTATGTAATTTTGAAGGTTGTTTTTCCATTTCTAGACTTTTTTTTTTTTTTTTTTAGAAGTTTAAAGTTGCTTTGTTTGTTTGTTTGTTTTATTGTGTTTCACGGTTTATATTACAGCCTTAGGGTGTTAGGTTTTATATTGTTATTTAAGATTTTTGGGTGTCTGTCTGTGTGTGTGTATTAGGTTTTTTTTTTTTTTTTTGTATTTTAGGGATTTTGGGAGGTTAGGTTTTTCTGAATTAAAAAAATTTTTTAGTGTTTTTTAGTTTTTTAGTTTTTTAGTTTTTTATTTTTTTAGTGTTTTTTAGCATTATAGGTATTTAGGTTTCTTTTTTTTAAGATTTCAAGATTTGGGGGGTAAATTCAGGGTTTTTTTTTGAAAAATTTTTTAAGGAATTTTTTTTAGGGTTCTAGAATTTTTTTTTTAGAAATTTAGGGTTTTTCAGGGTTGTAATGGTGTGTTTTTGTTTTGTGTTTCTCTTGTTTTTGTCGTTTTTTTTTTTTTATTATAGGGATTAGGGTTTCCTGGTTTATTTTAGGCTTTAATGTACATTGTAATGTTTTATATATGTATATGTTTATTTAAAGGTTATAGATTATTGTTTTTGAGTATTGGTTTTGCGTTTCTGGTTCTGAAGTTTTTATTTTATTTTATTTATTTTATTTTTTTATTTTTTTTTAGAAATGTAGGTTTTTTTTTTAGGGATTAGGGTTTACTGGTTTATTTTAGGGTTTAGGTTCATTGTAATGTTTATATATGTATATATATATATATCATAAATATATGTTTATTTGAAGGTTATAGTGTTTTGTTTTTGAGTATTGTCTTTGGGTTTTTGGGTCCTAAGTTTTTATTTTATTTTATTATTATTTTTTTTTAGAAATTTAGGGTATATTTTTTTTTTTTTAGTGTTATAAAAAATCCTGCAAGTTTTTGTTTTGGTTTTTGTTTGTTTGTTTTTTTAGGACTTTTTTTTAGGACTTTAAAAAAAATTAGGGTTTTTTAATGTTTTTGAATTTTTAAAAAAGTCTTTAGGGTTATTTTTAGGGTTTTACGGATTTTTTAGAGTTTCAGGTTTTTTTCTTTTAGAGTTTTAGTGTGTTTTTAGATTTTTGAAAGTTTTAAAAAAAGGAATTTAGGGTTTTTTGGCTTCTTTTAGGGTGTTTCTTTGTTCTTTGTTAAATTCCCCCTCGACCCCTTCCTATTCCCCGGGATGTATGCTTTAAAAACAGACACATCAGCCTAATAAATGGAGACTTAATAGGACCCTCTGCTTGGTTTCTAGCTTTTCTTCCCCTTCCAATTCCATTTCCTCCCAGGTTTGCAGTACCACTCGCACCCATGAATAACTGAACCCTATGGGACTGGATAAGGGGCACCCAATGTGAGGGCGAGTTTTGGACCTTATTTCCTTCCAGTGGAGGTTCCAGAGAAGTTTGTCCTGACCCCAAGAATTTAGAAGTAGTGAAGGACCCCTTCCACTGCTCATAGAAGAGAGAAAAGTCCCTGGTGAGTTGATTCATCTCCACTCCAGGAACTGGGAAACAAACTATCAAAGGAAGCAGCCTTTATAATTTGCTTAAAGACAGCTCTCATGGAAAGAGGAGTTAGAGTTAAAAAGTAAGAATTGATAAACTTTTTTTGTTGTTGTTTTCATAGACCAGGCATGTCCAGGTTTATTATAGTTGGAGCAGAGATACATTGTAAGAAATGGAGAAGAGTAGGTAGAGAACTAAATGAAATTTTGGCAAAGCAGGGCCCTGATGCAATGCTGTCCCTGAGAATTTATTTATTTATTGGAGTTTATTCCGTGATTTGGTATAAAATGCAGCTGATGATCCGAGAAACAGCACCTTTTGTCAGTTGCAGAATATTGCCCCTATCCCTTGTCTCCGGAAGCTTTAGAGGGCACCCTCCCTAATACAAAGCCTCCAAAAGCTGCAGACAGGGCTGAAGTCCCACAGGCTGCTCTTTATCCACATGTCCAGGTAACCACTTTGTCTGAGCAGCCCGCCCTGGGCAATCCACCACTGATCAATCCAGTCTTTAAGAAATATTTGGCTTAAAGCCCTTTAATTTCAGAGGACTCAGACACTTTAGAGAAAGAGGTAGTTTGCCCAGTAAACCTGAGCTGCTCTCTTGTTTCAGGCCCTCCCTGCAGTGCCCCTTCCTATCTGCTGCCTATTAGTGCTACTGCACCATGGTGTCAGGCTTTACAGGTTTCTATTCTCATTGCTGCTAAGGATAAGCTGGTGTCTCAGGTAGCAGGATTACAAGAAGTACTAAAGCTACAGCAGCAGTATGCTCGCCTTTCTATAGAGCTAGCTTCACTCGAATATTCCTTAAAACAGACTATCCTTGTTCCTCCTCCAGCCGTAGTCTCAGGAGGCATAAAAAAGAAAGCTCAGTGAGCCATAAAAACCAAAACATTGGCTTTCCTTGTAATCACTCGCTCCAAGAGAACTGCTAGCTGTGACCTGCCCACTTCTATGGGGTAGAAGCATCCCCCAGCCACCAGTGCCAAATCTGCTTCTGTAGAAATAGGGACTTTAGAAGTGCACCATGCCGATTTCTCTGTGGACACTAACAGGAGGGTGGAGAAGATTATGAGAGTGATAATGAATTTGAAATCAAGAAGAAGAATTAACTGTCCCTATTCAACAGACAGAGTTTTGTAGACTAAGTTTTAAAGACTTAAAAGAGCATAACTCTAAGGTTAGAACTTATGGTCCATCTGCCCCTTATATGCTTTCCCTCCTAGAAGCCCTCCCAGTAGTGATTGGATCAAAGAGATTTAAACTGTGTTAACTCGAGGATAGTTTTTCTCATGGAGGATTGTTTTCCTCAATAGGTGCCAGACCATTGCAGTAGCTAATCAGAAACACCCTCCAGTGCCTGGACTGACTGGACCTTGGAAAAGCTTTCTGGTCAAGAAAAATATTTGGCTAAGGAAAGGCAGAAATTGCCCAGTGGGTCTCTTTGCTCAAACTGCTAACACAGCATTGGGAACTTGGCATGCTATTCCTATGAAAGGTTCCATTATTTCCCCTTTAACTAAAATCATTCAAGGAACCCAAGAAGACTTTAGTGAATGTGTTAGTCATTTGCTTGAGGCTGCAAAAAGAACCTTAGGTCATGAGGATGTGAAAGAACCTAGTGGGGAAACCCCCACTCCACTCCTGATTTAGCATGCACCCAAGAATCATGAATAGAACACAACGCCTTGACGTAACAACAGGAGGTATTTTAATGGCGGAGCTCCAATTCTAAACGCATCTCACACAGGAGACAGTGGATTCGACCAAGAGGCTGGAAGCTAGGGGTTTTTATATAAAAGGAGTGGGGCTGGGGGAGGAATTGGCGCAGTTTCACATGATTGGTCCATTTAAACATCAGCAGCCTGAGGTCAGAGGGGTGGGAGATAGGGAGGCGATGGGCCTGCCCGGGCATGTCCTGGTCTGTTCTGCTATGTTCTCAGGCCCAGGTTTCAAAGCTCACAAACAACTCTTTGGGCTATTTGACATACATTACATGAATCACAGGTCTCAAGTTTTATTTCCTTTCATTCCCCTCTTCTTCTGTATAGACTAATTCTAATCATAGAATTTTAGAGATTGGTGTACCCTAACTCTTCATTTACCTGAACTATAGGTTGATATTGTCTCTGAAGATCCATGAGTTTTACTATATCAATTCTACTCTGGATGAAAGCCATTCCTCTATTTATTATACAGGGGCCGAAAACTAAAGCTAAGCATATCATAAGGATTGGTCCAGCTACAGCGGAAATCAAAGAAGTTATCCAAGATGGTTGTAATTCAAACCACGTCTCAAACCACCCCCATTGAGCATCCCATTCCCGTTTCCTTCGCTCTAATCTTTCTCTCAGTTTCTGCATAGAGTCTCTAACTTTTCCTGTATGATCTGCATAGAAGCAGCACTCTTCTTTAAGGGCAGCACACAGTCCTTCTTCTTTTATAAACAACAAATCAAGATCTCTCCTGCTCTGCAAAACTACCTCAGACAGGGAGGTCAAAGATTTTTCTAAAGCATCAATGGACTTCTCTATTGCCATTAGGTCTTCATTGACAGCATCCCTCAAAGACTGAATTCCCTGTCTTCCTTCTATCAAAGCTGACACTTATGTCCCCACTCCTACTGCCATACCTATCCCCATGAATGCAGCCAGGGTTAAAGTAATTGATTCTCTTTTTGACCGCCGGCCAGCATAGCTTTCTTCTAAACTGGATGCAGGGTGATAATATACGCGGGGTAACAGCTGGATCATGACACAAAAATCATGAGTTGAATTAAAAACCTTACTTGATACACAGGGAGTAAGACCTGTATTGCAAGCCCACCATCCAACCAGGGAAGATACAAGATAGTAATTAGCTTCCATTCTGGACACGGACTGAATTTGTCGGCATAGGTGTTTGTGAGTGGAAGGTGGGGTGCATATACAGAGACCTGGACTCCTCACAGATACATCAGTCAGGGTCAGTTTTTGTCCTGCTCCCCAAGAGCAGGAAGTATGGCTGCTGGTTTTGTTGAAATCTCCATTGAAGGCAATTTCTTCATAATAATGCGGACCCGAGGACAAGCATAGCCAGCAGTCCTCAGTAGCCCATGGATCAGTTCTATTAAGGGCATAAAAGGCTCCTCTCACTAGGTTAAACATCCTCTGTCTTGTTGAAGGAATCTCATGTGGAATAGTTAGAGGTACCTGAGGAGTGGGAGGTTGGGTGATAGCAGCCATACTAAGGGGGTCCGCAATCACTGGATTACGCTGAGTAATAGTATGGGTGAAGGGTGTGGACTTGGTTGGGGGGCCTAAAGGATTGTAGGGGGTCTCTATTTTTAATCTGATAGTGAACAATAATCCCTCATCATATCTTTCCTTGTAAATCCTAAGACCCCAGGTATACCCTTTTGTCCATCCCAGAGGTCTTTTCCCTGGTTCAGTAAAGGTGACACGGCAAGAATGGCACCAGTCAGTACACTCATCTAGGTCAAATCCTCCAGGTACATAAGACACTAGGGAATAGTTGGCTGTTACTCTCATATAGTCGCAGCTTGAGGAGGGCTTCCAGTGGGCTGTACCTGAAGTCTTGCAACCCCAGCTCTTGCAAAAGAAGTCAGCCTTACCTCCGCATGTTGGATTATGGGATTGACTTCAGTGGGGCCCGGGACAGACATAGAAGGCATGGGTTCGAAGCATACTTCTATCCCTTTGGTTAGAGCAACCACCCCATGGGTCTCTCGAATGTTTTTCTACATACGGTAGGGTGTTAAAGGTGCCCTCTGAATGTCAGAGTACCCCTCCAAATCCCATCGAGGAGGGGTTCCTATAGCCAACTTACAGATGTCAGGGAAATAATCAGGCCACCAAGTCCAAAGAGGGTGTACCTTGGCGATTGTCCATACAGACCTACCCCCCTCATTGAGTACCTCCCACGTTTATTGAACAGGACTGTGGGGGTTGAAATCCTTTGGGATCTCTCCTACGAAGCAGGCACAACTTAAAAGGGTTAGTAGTCTTCTCCAAAGTCCACTCATCATGGCTGACTCCAGGGGGTGCTCTCTTGACATGGTATCCATGGACCCAAGTGGGGATTCCTTCCACTTTGATCGCGGTGGGCGTTGTCAGTAGCACCAAGTAGGGTCCCTTCCACCTCGGATCTAGGTTTCCCGCTTAGTGTCTCCTCACCAGGACTGCGTCTCCTACTTTAAACTGGTGCAGAGCCTGTGTGTCACAAGAAACATAGGTTTCTTTTAGCTGTTCCCAGACCCCTTTTCTTACTAATTCGAGAGCTTTTAATCAAGCCAAAAGATTGGAAGAAGGAGAGAAAGACACATCCGGGTGATTCCTATCCCCTACAGTCATAAAAATGGGTGGGGGCGCCCCATACATTAACTCAAATGGAGTTAGGTCAAGGGGTCCAGGTGTATTCCGAACCCTGAACAAGGCATGAGGGAGAACGGCTGTCCAATCACTTCCGCTGGATTCTAAGGTATTTTAGTCAGAGTCTACTTTAGTGTTCTGTTCATCCTCTCTACCTGTCCTGAACTATGGAGTCTGTATGCACAATGTAATTTCCAATTTGTCCCCAGTTGCCTGGCCAATAACTGACTTACCAGGGAGACGAAGGCAAGTCCATTGTCTGACCCCATTACCTTAGGTATCCCAAAGCGGGGAAGGATTTCTTCAAGTATCTTCTTGACCACTACATTAGCCATTTCTTTCTTGGTGGGGAATGCTTCGACTCATCCCTAGAAGGTGTCTATAAAAACTAGGAGATATTTATTTCCATACCTAGCTGGTTTCACCTCAGTGAAGTCAGTTTCCCAGTAGGCTCCAGGCCTGTCTCCTCACAGTTGTTTTCCTTCATGGAGCCTGATAGACTCAGCATTGGTAAGTGCACATGCACGGCAGTTTTTTATTATCTCCTAAAAATTCTCTTTAGTCCAGGATTGTAATAGGGGGACTTACTAACCAATTTTAGTATTTTTTTAGTTCCTAAATGAGTCAGATGGTGTATGTTAGCTATTTAATCTCGCCCCTCTTCTTCTGTGAGGGTTCTTTTATTTATTTCCTCAGCAGCGGGCTGTTGGGTTCTCATCACCAGAGTCATTGGCCCTTGGGTTGCTTTTTTAGCTTCTTGGTCTGCCATTTGATTTCCCTTTTCAACGGGCCCAGTTCCCTTCTGGTGTCCTGGGCAGTGGATAATTTCCACCCAACGGGGCAAATGAACAGCTTCTAATAAGCTGAGAATTTCTTCTTTATTTTTGATGTCTTTGTCAGCAGACGTCAGCAGTCCACGGTGTTGGTATATTGCTCCGTGACAATGAGCCGTGGCAAAAGCATACCGGCTGTCGGTATAGACAATAAGAGTCCTTCCTTCTGCCACCTTAAGGCTTGAATTAGTGCAATTAGTTCCCCTTTTTGAGCTGATGTACCCTCCGGCAGGCTGTTGGCCCATATGACAGACTTTCCATCCACTACTGCTGCCCCAGCCCTCTGCTTACCTTCTACCACAAAGCTTCTTCCGTCCGTGAACCAAGTCATCGCCCCTGGCCAAGGTTGATCTGTGAGGTCTGGCCAGATTCCAGTCTCTTCTGCCATTATTTCTTCACAGTTATGTGCAAGGGTCTCGTCAGCCTCAGATAGTAAGGAGGCAGTGTTGAGAATGGCTGGGGGTGCGAAACTTACTCGCTCTGTCAGCAATAAGCTCTGGTAAAGCGTCATTCGGGCATTGGTCATCCAGCGGTCCGGTGGTTGCATGATGATGCTCTCAAGAGAGTTTGGGGCCACTATGGTAACATTCTGGTCCATAGTAAGTTTGTCAGCATCTCTTAATAGCACAGCCGTGGATGCTATCGCTCGCAGGCAGAAGGGACATCCACTGGCCACAGAGTCCAGTTTCTTTGATAAGTAGGCTACCGGGCACTTCCATGGTCCCAAAACCAGGGTAAGGACTCCCCTTGCCACTCCATTTCTTTCATCAATGTATAGGGTGAAAGGTTTGTTTAAATCTGGCAGGGCCAATGCAGGAGCCTGCTGCAGTACCTTTTTGAGAGTTTCAAAGGCTAGCTGATGTTCCCTGGTCCAGGTAAATTCCCCTTTCTCTTTGGTTATTGGATACAAGGGAGCTGCCAGTGAGGCAATTCCGGAATCCAGAGTCTGCAAAACCCGGCAGTCCCCAGGAACTCTCTTTCCTGGCGAGCAGTGGTTGGGGCCGGGATCTGCATAACAGCTTGTTTTCTGGCTTCTGTGAGCCACCGTTGTCCATCTCTCAGGACATATCCTAGGTAGATCACTTCTATCTGGCATAACTGAGCCTTTTTATCAGAGGCCCAATAGACCAGCTTACCTAACTCGCCCAGGAGGTTATGGTTCCCAATTTCACAGTCCTAGCTTGTTTCTGCAGTTAGGAGCAGGTCATCTACATATTGCAGAAGAGTCACCTGTTGGTTATTGGCTCAGAAAAGAGCAAGATCTCGGTGTAGGGCTTCATCGAACAAAGTGGGCGAGTTCTTGAATCCCTGAGGCAGCCTCGTCCATGTGAGCTGTCCGTCTTGTCCACTCTCAGAGTCTCACCATTCGAAAGCGAACAAGGGCTGGTTGTTGGTGTGTAACCTCAAACAGAAAAAAGCATCTTTAAGATCCAGGACTGTGTATCATGTCCGACCAGGTGGCAAGGTGCTGAGGAGGTTATACAGATTTGGCACCGTGGGGTGTATGTCCTGAACTCTCTTATTGACTTCTCTAAGGTCCTGGACTGGACGGTAGTCACTGGTCCCTGGTTTTTTTACTGGAAGTAGAGGAGTGTTCCAAGGGGATTTGCATGGAACCAAAATGCCTTGTTGCAGCAGTTTGTTGATTTGGGGGCGTATACCCTCTTGAGCTTCTCTGCTCATGGGATATTGTCGGACCCCTATAGGGGTGGCCCTGGACTTAATTCCAATCACCACGGGGGGGACCAGTTTTGCCATCCCTACTCCTCCCGTCTCTGCCCACGCCTGAGGGTATCGATTCAACCAGTCCTGTAATCCCTCATGGGGCTTTACTTTATTTTGGTAAAGTCGATATTCCTCTCCTAGTTGTAAAGACAGCTCTAGAATCTGGGGCACTTTTATTCCCCACAAAACCACCGGTCAATGAGAGGTGAAAGTTATCTGTGCTTTTAACTTGGTTAGTAAGTCTCTCCCCAATAAAGGCATAGGACACTCTGGAATGACTAGAAACGAGTGAGTTACTGGATTTCGCCTTATGTCTACTACTCGGGATGTGGTCCATGGATACATTTTTTGTCCCGTGGCCCTGATCACCAAGGTTTTTTCAATTTTCTTCACTTTTCCTAGAGGTGTTTTGAGTACTGAAAATTTGGCTCCCATGTCGACTAGAAAGTCCCCGGGGGTACCCTCCACTTCTAAGGTTACCCTAGGCTAGGGGAGGGGGTCCGAGCCCCTTTCCCCCTAGTCTTCACCTTCTCCAAGAGAAAGCACCTTTACCTCTTGTTTTTTTTTTTTTTTTTTTTTTTTTTTTTTGGATAGTCGCTCTTCCAGTGGCCCATTTCCTTGCAATATGCGCATTGGTTCCTCTCCAGGCGCTGCCCGCCTTCTCGGGGTCTCCTTGGTCCCTGCTGTCTTTTGTCTCCCAGGTTTCCTGACAGTCTACCTCTTCTTCCGTTATCTCTTTCTCATACTGCGGCCAGGATCCTAGTCAAAACCTTTTCTTGCATCCTGTCTCTCCTATACTCATCCTCTCTTTTCTCTCTTTTCTCTCTCTCTAAATTTTCATCTTCTGTTTCTCTCCTATGATACACTTTCTCTGCCTCTCTAACTACATCCCTTATGGTGTAATCCTGCAAGCCCTCAATTCGCTGTAACTTCTTCATAATGTCAGGAGCCGACTGGCCAATGAAGGCCATAATTACTGAGGCCCTTTGACCCTCAGACATGGTGTCGAATGGTGTATATCTTCTAATAGCGTCCATGAGCCTTTCGAGGAAGACTGAGGGGGGCTCAGTCGCTCCCTGCATAACCTCTCTTACCTTGGCCAGATTCGTGGGCTGCAGGAGAGCACCTCTGAGACCCACCACTAGGACCCAGGGATAATTGGACAGTCGTTTCCTACCTGGTGCCTTATTATAATCCCATCGTGGCAGGGTTAGTGGGAATCCTTCATCTATTTCAGCTGGAGTTTGGACAGGGCGCCCAGCCTCGTCTCAGACGTTTTTCCGAGCCTCAAGGAAAATTCTCTCTCTCTCCTCGGTTGTGAATAGAGTCTGCAGAAGCTGCTGGCAGTCATCCCAGGTCAGCTGGTGTGAATAGATTAATGATTCAACCAACCCAGTGAGTCCTGCAGTGTTCTCTGAAAAAGGGGGGTGATTAGCTTTCCAGTTATAGAGGTCAGAAGAGGAAAAAGGCCAATACTGTAGGGGCTGTAGACTGTTCAGATCAGCAGGGGGAGCCCCAATAGCCCTGAGGGGGAGCGCCACGTTTGAATCCTCAGGCCCCTCAGTGGTGACTCCTCGCCTGCTCCTTGTTCCTGTGGCAGGACCCCCTCCTGCGGCCGGGGCCTGAGGCAGGGGTACCGGGGGAGCTGAAGTTTGGGGCTGGAGTGCATATGGTGGGGGTTGAGGGGTGTCAGTCCACTCAGGGGGTTCTTCAATCTCTGGATAGATCTTGGGGGTTTTCCATCACTGGTGTGCTGCAATCAAAATCTCCCCTGCACAGTGGTTTAGGTTTCTCTTTCTCACCATTTTCTCAGATGGCTAGAATCTTGTTGCCAGGGTGGAGAGGTGGGAGGAATGGGCGAACCCACGGGGGTGGGTAGCGAGCCAAGTCCTCCCATACTGTGATGTACGGTTGCTGCTCTGGATACGATCCTGGCCCATCCTGAAAAACAATGGCCTTCACAGCCCTTATTGTGGGTAAGTAAAAAGTTCCTTCTGCTGGCCAACCTACTCCAAAAACAGGCCATTCCAAGGAATAGAAAGCCATCCATGGCTTTTTCTTCACTGTTACTGACAAATTTAGTCCTCTAGCCATAACGTCCGTCCAATGGTCCTTAGTCAAAGATAAAGGAGTAGACACAGTCTGTCCCATAGTGAAGAATAAGAATAAACACAACACAATGACAGAGACAGAAAACACTAAGACATCCAAACACACTCGTCTGCGTCTGGACTTATACAACCAGCCAAATGCTACCTCTGACAGAGTGGGATTCCGCGTCCACTCCTCTGGCAGGAAGAGCACTCACTCTTCTTCACTCTGCCAGGTAACAGCCAGGTCCTCCTGACTGTTCCGTACCCTGGGAACTCCATGGTCTCCCTTGGAATGTCTTCCAGGGGTGCAGTCTGTGGGGAAATAGACCATCCTCTTCCCACAGCCACTAGGGTCCTTATGGTCCTCAGTGGCAGCTGCCAGAATACAGAATACCAGAACTGGTAACACAGGTGTGGCTCAAACCCACAATCTCAGAACTGAAAAACTAAGACACAAATTCAGCAGTGCCACACTTAGACACTTAGACAACAGACAACATAACAAGTTAGTGCAGGAAAAATTGATAGCTGTACACATTGAATCATCCTCTTCGCCTTGGAACACTCCTTTGTTATAAGAATATGAAATGGTAAATGGAGGATGTTACAAGATTTTAGAGAAGTTAATAAGACTATGGTCCCCATGGGGGTCTTAAAACCTAGTATTCCCTATCCAGTGTCTTTTTCCAGGTTATATGTAAAATTTGTGATTGATATAAAAGTTTGGTTCTTTTCCATTTCTCCTCATCCTAAAGATTGTAAATGCTTTGCATTTACCCTTCCAGTAGTTAATTGAATAGGGCCTTTGCCTCACTTCCAATGGATGGTCCTTCCTCAAGGCATGGCTGTCACATACTCAGGTCGAGTCAGCTTGACAGGCCTAGAGGCCTAGAAGCCACTCACGAGGCTGAGAGATTCATGGAAACTCACCTCCAGGAGTCT
>NW_028227286.1:1498626-1523626 GCF_978045245.1 Mus caroli | reverse complement strand
AAACACTAAAAATACACTAGACGCTTGAACAAAAACAATAACAACCCCTAAGAAATACAGTAAAATGTTCAAAAGAACATGAATTAAAGTAAAGCCTAAATTAAACCCCAAATCCTAAATTACACTACAAAAAAAGATAAAAATGTAATACACTAGAAGCCTGAAAACAAAACAAATACAAACAAACAAACAACAAAAATGAAACAACAAAAACTCTAAATCACTCTTGTAAAAACTATACAAACATTTTAAAAATTCTAGAAATCTAAAATAAATACACACGTAGCCGAAATGTCCTTGAATATATATATTTGTTTGTTTGTCTGTCTGCTTGTCTGTCTGTCTGTCTCTCTGTCTGTCTTTCTGTCTATCTATCTGTCTGTCTGTCTATCTGTCTGTCTGTCTATCTATGTATCTATCTATCTATCTATCTATCTATCTATCTATCTATCTATCTATGTAATTCTGTCTTTCTTTTTCTATGTTTCTGTCTCTCTTTCCTTCTTTCTCAATTTCCTTCTATCTTTAAATCCTCTTTTCTTAATTTTTTTTTTTTTTTTAAATTTGTGTGTGATTTTGGTGACTGGGTTTCTCTGTGTATACCCTGGCAGTCATGGAAATCACTTTGAACACCAGGCTGGCCTGGTTCTTAATAAATAAAGAAAAACAAAACAAAACAAAACAAAACAATACTATACATATACATAAACACTTAATGCCTAAAATCTCTAAAACGCTTTTCTAAAAAACCAATATATGTGTAGGTGTAGGTGTAGGTGTAGGTGTAGGTGTAGGTGTAGGTGTAGGTGTAGGTGTAGGTGTAGGTGTAGGTGTAGGTGTAGGTGTAGGTGTATGTATATTTACATTTATATGATTTTTTAAAGCTTTGAGGATTTCTTTGTATGCTTTTAATATTTTTAGGCTCTTTTTAGGTTTTTTACAAGGATTTTTTATTTTTTATTTATTTATTTTTTTGTTTGTTTCTTTTTTAATGGTTTCAGGTTCTATTTCCGTTTTAGAGTTTTAAGGTTTTTAGGTTCTTTGAGGTTTTTTTTTTTTTTTTAACAATACTTTTAAGGTTTTTGTTTTTTTGTTTTTGTTTTTGTTTTTGTTTTTTTTTTTTTAAGGGGTTTAGGATTCTTTTTAGGTTTTCAAGATTTCATTTAGAATTTTATGGTTTTATAGATTTGGTTTTTTTTGTTTTTTTTTTTTTTTAAATAGGAATTTAGGGTTTTTCTAGTGTTTCAGGGTTTTGATGTATTTTTAGGGTTTTTTGTTTTAAATTTGGAATTTTTATGGTTTTAGGAATTCTGGCACAATCTTTTTAGAGTTCTTGATTTTTTTCAGAGTTGATTTTTTTGTTGTTGTTGTTTTTAGTGTTTTAGGGCCTTTTAAGTTTTTTATAAAGGATTTTAGGGTGTTTTAGTAATTTAGGGTTCTTTTATGTTTTTTTGTAATTTTTTTTTTTTGTTTTTTTTTTTTTTAGATTTTTGAGCTTTAGTTTTACAGCTTTATAGGTTTCTAGAAGGATCGTTTTTTAACATTATATGTTTTTTTTAGGGTTAAGGGTTTTTCATGTATTTTAGGGTTCTAGAGATGTTTTATTATTATTTTAGGTTGTTTAAAGGTTTTTTTAAAAAATAGAATTTTTGAGGGTTTTTTTACGTTTTTGAAAAGTTTTTATTAAGGATTTTATTTTTATTTCATTTTATGCTTTTATTTTATTTTCTTAAGGATTCTTTCCTGTAAAAGATGATTTTAGGATTTTTCTCAGTGTTTTGGGCAATTTTTTAATGCCATAGGTTTTATTTTTATGGTTTTATACTTTTTGAGTTCTTTTTAGGTTTCTTGAGTTTCTGTTGAATTTTAGGGCAATTTTTAGTGTTTTAGAATTTTGGGGGTCTTATTAGAATTCTTGCTTTTTTTTTTTTTTTTTTTTTTAGAATTGTAGTTTTTGTTTTTAAAAGTGTTTATTAAGTATTTTAGGGTTGCCGGGCAGTGATGGCCCTTGCATTTAATCTCAGCACTGGGGAGGCAGAAGCAGGCAGATTTCTGAGTTTGAGGCCAGCCTGGTCTTGAGAGTGAGTTCCAGGAATGCTAGAGCTACAAAAAGAAAGTCTCAAAAAACCAAAAAAAAAAAAAATTATTTTAGGGTTTTTTGTTTTTTTGGTTTTTTTTGTTTTGTTTTGTTTTGCTTTGTTTTATTTCGATTCTTTTTGTTTTTGTTTTTAGCTTTTTATGGATCATTTAGTATTTGTTTAAAGAACCTAAGGTTTATCTGGGTTTTCTTTTTTTTTTTAATTTTTTTTGATGTTTCTTTATTTCTTCTACATTTTTAAGGTATTTTAGGGTTCTTTAGTGTTTTTAAAGGATTTTAGGAATGTTTTAGGTTTTATTATTATTATTTTTTAAAGTATGTTTTTTTTTGTTTTTTTTTTGCTGATGTTTTTTGTTTTTTTAGGGTTTTAGGTTTTCTGGTTATTTGTAGGGTTTTTTGGTGTTTTGGAATTTTGGGATATTTTGTTGGGGTTTTAGTTTCTTTTAGTATCTTTTTTTTATATTTTTATAGTTTTTTTTTTAAAGGTTTCTGTTGATTTTTTAAAAACATCAAGGTTTTCTTTTTTAGGTTTTTATTGTCTTTTCAGGTTTTTTAAAGGTCTTTCTTATTTATTTATTTATTTTTTTAAGTCTTGAGGGATTTTTTTTAATGGTTTCAGGACCTTTTTTAAGGCTTTATGTTTTTTTTTTCTTTTTTTTTTAGGATTTTTGAGTATTTTGAAAGAATTTTGAGGGTTTTTTAAGGGGCTTATTGTTCTTTTTAGGGTTTCATGTTCTTATTTAGGGTTTTAAGATTTTTTTTTTAAATTTTTAGGGTTCTTATTGAGGGGAGTTCAGGGTTTGGGTATAGCCAAGGATACACAGAGAAACCCAGTCTCAAAAAAAAAAAATATATATATACATATGAATAAAGTAAGGAAGAAAGAATGAAAAGAATTTTAGGGACATTTTTTGTCTTTTGGTGTATTTTCTTTAGAATTTTAGGTTTTTTTGTTTTGTTTTGATTTTTTTTTAAGGAATTGTAGGGTTTTGAGAAGAGTTTTTGTTGTTTTGCTTGAATATTTTTTTAATAATTTTAGGGTTTTAATATTGGTGTTTCATTGTTTTATGGTTGCCAGGAAATGGTGGCAGAGTGACTTCCAGGACAGCCAGGGATAAACAGAGAAACCCAGTCTAATAAACGAAAACACGAAAAAAAAAAAAAAAAAAAAAAAAAGAAAGAAAGAAAGAAAAGAGATTTAGAGTACTTTTTTAAGATGAGTGTTTTATAGTTTGTTTTATTTTTTGTTTGTTTTTTGTTTTGTTTTCACAGTTTTCATGTATATTTAGTGTTTTTTCTTTTTTTTTTTTTTTTTTTTTCTTTTAATGGATTTTAAGGTGTTTTGGGTTAGGGATTTTTTTTAGGCTTTAGGGGATCCTTTTTATGGTTTTACATTTTTTTTTTTAGTTTTTTTTTGTTTTGTTTTGTCTTGTTTTTTTTTTGTTTTGTTTTGTTTTTTTGTTTTTGTCTTTGATAAGATTATTTGAAAATTTTAGAGTTTTATTTTGCAGTTTTGAGTTTTACTCTTGCCAGACAGTGGCGGCAAATGCCTTTAATCCCACACTTGAGAGGCAGAGGTAGTGGATTTCTGAATTTGAGGTCAGCCTGGTATACAAAGTAAGTTCCAGGACAGCCACAATGAAACGCTGTCTCAAAAAACCAAAAAAAAAAAAAAAAAAAAAAAAAAAAAAAAAAAAAAAAAAAAAAAAAAAAAGAAAAGAAAAAAGAAAAAAAAATGGTTGTATGATTTTTTAAAATTTCAGGGTTTTTTAAAAGTTTTTGTAGGGTTTTTAGAAGAATGTTTTTGAGGTACTTTGGTATTCAGGGTTTTAGTACATTTTTAGGGTTTATTCTATATTTTTAAAAGGATGTTAGGGTCTTTCTTTTAGTGATTTTTGGTTCTTAATAGGTTTAAGTGATTTTTTTTTTTTTTTTTTTTTAGCATTTTACTGTTTTATTTAGGGTTTATGTGTGTGTTTTTGAATTTTGTTTTACTTTTTAATTTTAGGTTTGTATCTTTTGAGTTTAAGAGCTTTAGTGTTGCCAGCCAGTTTTTTGTTTGTTTGTTTGTTTGTTTTTTGTGTTTCTTGTTTTTGTTTTTAGTGTTTAGGGGTTTTATTTAGGCTTTATTTATTTATTTATTTATTTATTTATTATTTTTGCATTTTACTGTTCTTCTTAGGAGTTTTTTATTGTTGTTGTTGTTGTGGAAAGAAATAAGAAAGAAAGAAAGAGAGAGAGAAAGAAAGAAAGAAAGAAAGAAAGAAAGAAAGAAAGAAAGAAAGAAAGAAAGAAAGAAAGAAAGAAAGGAAGGAAGGAAGGAAGGAAGGAAGGAAGGAAGGAAGGAAGGAAGAAAGAAAAATCAAAGAAAGGAAAGACAGAAAGAAAAGTACTTTATGGATACTTTTGGTTTATTGTGTGTTTTTTTTTTAATATTACAGTTTTTTAAGGTGTTTATAGGGTTTTAGAAGAGTATTTTAGAATATTGTTTGGTTTTAAGTGTTATAGTGAATGTTTAGAGTTTTTTCTATAATTTTTAAAGGACTTTAGGGTGTTTTAGTGATATCTGGTTCTTACAAGGTTTAAGGGACTTATTTTTTAGCACTTTACTGTTTTATTTAGTTTTTGTGTGTGTGTTCTTGATTTTTTCTTTTTAATTTGAGGGTTGTATATTGTGAGTTTAAGAGTTTTAGTGTTGCCAGCCACTTTATTTAGAATTTTTAAAATTTAGGGGTTTTATTTAGGGTTTGAAGGATTTTTAGAAGAATGTTTTAGAGTTTTTTTTGGTTGTCAGGCTTTTAGAATATTTTTACTGTTTTTCCTCGTTTTTTAAGGATTTAAATGTATTTTAGGGTTTGGGGGTTAATTTAGGCTTTATTTTATTTATTTATTGTTTAGCATTTTACTCTATTTCTTAGGGGTATTTTGTTGTTATTGTTGTTGTCCTCGATTTTTTTTTTTTTATTTAGGGTTTTATATTTGTGGATTATTTTACGGTTGCCAGACAGTGGTGGCACATGCTTTAAATCCCACCAATTAGGAGGCAGATATAGGTGGACTTTTGAGTTCGAGGCCAGCATAGTATACAAAGGGAGCTCCTGCACAGCCAGAGGTACATAGCTAAACACAGTCTCCTAAAACTCAAAAACAGAAAGCTCAAAAAAAAATTTTTTTTAAGGTCTTTTTGTGGTTCCTGTGTATTTTTTTTCTTTTTTTCTTTTTTAGAATGTTAGTGTTTTTCTTATAGTTATTTGGAAAATTGTTTTAGAGTTTTGATGTTTTTTGTTTTTGTTTTTGTTTTGTTTCATGTCTTTCAGGATTCTAGTGTATTTTTTTGTTTGTTTGTTTTTCTTTCTTTTTTTTTAATATTTTAGAGTGTTTTAGTTTTTTTTTCTTTTGTTTTTTTTTTAAGGCTCTACAGGTTTTTTTTCTTTTAGTTTTTTTTTTTTGCCTTTTTTTGTTAGTTTTGTTTTGACTTTTGTATTTTTTTTAATTTTTAATGTTTTTGAGTATTTTTTTTTTAATATAAGGTTTTATTTTTGGATTTTAAGACTTATGTTTTGGCTCAAAGTGAAGGCCCTTGCCTAGATTCTCATCAACTGGGAGGCAGAAGTAGTGGAATTCTTAGTGCATGGCATCCTGGTCCAAAGAGGGAGCTCCAGGACATCCAGAGATACACAGAGAAACCCAGTCTCCAAAAACTTAAAAAATAAAAATAAAAATAAAAATAAATATAAATATAAAAATAAATATAAAAAATAAAAATAAAGAAAGGAAGGAAGGCAGGAAGGAAGGAAGGAAAAAATAAAAAAAGAAAGAAAGAAAGAAAGAAAGAAAGAAAGAAAGAAAGAAAGAAAGAAAGGAAGAAAGAAAGAAACTATTATGGACATTTTGGCTTAGTGTGTATTTTTTTTTTCATTTTAGATTTCTAAGTGTTTTTTTAGGGTTTGTACAATTTTTAAAAGAGTGTTTTAAGAGGTTTTTTTTTTTTGTTTTTTGTTTTTTTTGGTTTTCAGGCTTTTAGGTTATTTTTAGTGTTTTTCTTGTTTTTTTAATGATTTTCGTATATTGTACGGTTTTGGGATTTAATTTAGCCTTTCTTCTTCTCTCTCTTTTTCTTTCTTTCTTTCTTTTTTTCTTTTTTCTTTTTTTTTAATCATTTTACACTATTTGTCATGGTTTGTTGTTGTTGTTCTCCTTGATTATTTTTTTAAAAAATTAGGGATTTATATTTGGTTTTAATTGTTCCAGGGTTGCCAGGCAGTGGTAGGCCATGCCTTTAAGCCCAACAATTAGGAGGCAGGATTTTTTGAGTTCGAGGACAGCATCGTCATCACAGAGAGCACCAGGAAAGATAGGGATACACACACACACACACAAAAAAAAAAAAAAAAAAAAAAAAAAAAAAAACAGTCACCACAAAGGAAAAAAATAATGGAAAAAAAAGAAAGGAAGGAAGGAAGGAAGGAAGGAAGGAAGGAAGGAAGGAAGGAAGGAAGGAAGGGAGCAAATTATTACTTTTTGCCTATTTTTGGGCTTTCTGTGTGTTTTTGTTTTGGTTTTTGTTTTTGTCTTATTTTTTAAGCAATTTATGGTTTTTAAAAGGTTTTTCGGGATTTTTTAAAGATTTTTTAGAGGATTTTTTTGTTTTTTAGGGTTTTAGTTTTAGTTTTTTTTTTTTTAACGTTTTAGAAGGTTTTTTTTTGGGAGGGACTTTAGGGTTTTTCTTTAGGGTTTTAGTATTTTTTTTTAGGGTTGTGTGTGTGTGTGTGTGTACGTGTGTGTATGTGTGTGTATGTTGTGTGTGTGTTGGAGTTTGTTGAGGTTGAATGAAGCACGGTATACAGAGTGAATTCCAGGACAGCCAGAAGTACACAGAGAAACCCATTCACCAAAAATTAAAAAAAAAAAAATTAAAGAAAAAAAAAAGAAAGATATTAATAAAGGAGGAAAGAAGAAAGAAAGAAAGAAAAAGAGAGAGACAGAAGGAAAGGGAGAAAAAAAGAAAGAAAGAAAGAAAGAAAGAAAGAAAGAAAGAAAGAAAGAAAGAAAGAAAGAGAAAGACTTAGTGAAATTTTAGGCTCCTTGGTATTTTTGTAGCAATTTAGGTTCTTTTTAAGGGTTTATAGGGTGTTTAGAAGACTATTGGTGAGTTTTATTTGTTTTTCCTTTTTTTTTTTTTCTTGGTATCTTAGGTTTATGGATTTACTGTTTGATTTTTGGTTTCAGGATTTTCATTTATTGTTTTTAATGTCTTTTTTTTTTTTCAGGCGTAAAGTGTTTTAGCTTTGCCAGTCAGTGGTGGGTCATGCCTTTATTCCAAGCCCTTGGGAGGCAGAGGCAGGTAGATTTGTAAGTTCTAGGCCAGCTGGTCTAAAGAGTGAGTTCCAGTATAGACAGGGCAATACAGAGAAACAGTTTCCAAAAACAAAATAAATTAAACCAAAAAAAAAAAAATAGCTTAAGGGTCATTTTAGGGTTGAGATATATATATAGGGTTTTTTTTTTTTTTTAAGGGTTTTGTAGGTTTTTAGAAGAAGTTTTAGATTTATTTGGTTTTCAGACTTCTAGTGTAGGTTAAGTGTTTTGTTGTTGTTGTTGTTGGTTTTTTTTTTTCTTGTTTTTTAAGGATTATAGTGAGTTTAAGGGTTTTGGTGTTTTATTTAGGCTTAATTTTATTTTATTTTTTTAACATTTTGCTTTATTTCTCAGGTTTTTGTTTTTTTGATTTTTTTTTCTTTGTTTTTAATTTTGAGGTTTTATATTTGGTATTTAATTGTTTTACTTTTGCTAGGAAATTGTGGACCATGACTTAGGGTTGCCAGACAGTGACGGCCCTTGCATTAAATTCCAGTACATGGGAGGCAGAAGCAGGCAGATTTCTGAGTTTGAGGCCAGCCTGATATAAAGAGGGAGCTCCAGGAAAGGTAGGGATACAGAGAGAAACCCATTCTAGAAAAACTCAAAAAACAAATGAAATAAAATTAAATGAAATAAAATGAGAAAAGAAAGAAAGAAAGAAAGAAAGAAAGAAAGAAAGAAAGAAAGAAAGAAAGAAAGAAAGAAAGAAAAGAAAAAATACTTAAAGGACATTTTGTCCTTTCTGTTTTTTTTTTTTCTTTCTTTTTTTTTCTTATTTTTTAGAATTTCAGTTTTGTATTGTTTTGTTTTGTTTTTTTGTAAAGGGTTTGGTAGGGTATTTTATAACAGTATCTTATAGGGTTTTTTTTTTTGAGTATTTTAGTGTATTATTAGTGTTTTTTTTTTCTGATTTTTTTAAAAGTGTTTTAGGGGGTTTCAGTGATTTGGGTTTTTTCATTTTTTTTAGGGTTCTATCTTTTACTTTTAGGGTTTTTTGTTTTGTTTTTTTAGAGTTTTAGAATATTATTATTTTTTTAATTTTAAGGTTTTATTGGAGATAAGAGTTTTAGGGTAGGCAGGAAGTGGTGGCCCATGCCTTAAATCCCAGCACTTTGAGAGGAAGAAGTATTGGATTTCTTACTTCAAGGCCAGCCTGGTTTACAGAGGCAGGTCCAATATAGGTAGGGATACACATAGAAACCCAGTCTCCAAAATCTGAAAAAAAATAAGAAAAAGGAAAGAAAGAAAGAAAGAAAGAAAGAAAGAAAGAAAGAAAGAAAGAAAGAAAGAAAGAGAAATACTTAGTGAAATTTTAGGCTCCTTGGTATTTTTGTAGCAATTTAGGTTCTTTTTAAGGGTTAATAGTGTGTTTAGAAGACTATTGGTTAGTTTTATTTGTTTTTCCTTTTTTTTTTTTTTTTTGGTATCTTAGGTTTATGGATTTATTGTTTGATTTTTGGTTTCAGGATATTCGTTTATTGTTTTTAACATCTTTTTTTTTTTTTTTCAGGCGTAAAGTGTTTTAGCTTTGCCAGTCAGTGGTGGGTCATGCCTTTATTCCAAGCCCTTGGGAGGCAGAGGCAGGTAGATTTGTAAGTTCTAGGCCAGCTGGTCTAAAGAGTGAGTTCCAGTATAGACAGGGCAATACAGAGAAACAGTTTCCAAAAACAAAATAAATTAAACCAAAAAAAAAAAAAATAGCTTAAGGGTCATTTTAGGGTTGAGATATATATATAGGGTTTTTTTTTTTTTTTAAGGGTTTTGTAGGTTTTTAGAAGAAGTTTTAGATTTATTTGGTTTTCAGACTTCTAGTGTAGGTTAAGTGTTTTGTTGTTGTTGTTGTTGGTTTTTTTTTTCTTGTTTTTTAAGGATTATAGTGAGTTTAAGGGTTTTGGTGTTTTATTTAGGCTTAATTTTATTTTATTTTTTTAACATTTTGCTTTATTTCTCAGGTTTTTGTTTTTTTGATTTTTTTTTTCTTTGTTTTTAATTTTGAGGTTTTATATTTGGTATTTAATTGTTTTACTTTTGCTAGGAAATTGTGGACCATGACTTAGGGTTGCCAGACAGTGACGGCCCTTGCATTAAATTCCAGTACATGGGAGGCAGAAGCAGGCAGATTTCTGAGTTTGAGGCCAGCCTGATATAAAGAGGGAGCTCCAGGAAAGGTAGGGATACAGAGAGAAACCCATTCTAGAAAAACTCAAAAAACAAATGAAATAAAATTAAATGAAATAAAATGAGAAAAGAAAGAAAGAAAGAAAGAAAGAAAGAAAGAAAGAAAGAAAGAAAGAAAGAAAGAAAGAAAAGAAAAAATACTTAAAGGACATTTTGTCCTTTCTGTTTTTTTTTTTTCTTTCTTTTTTTTTCTTATTTTTTAGAATTTCAGTTTTGTATTGTTTTGTTTTGTTTTTTTGTAAAGGGTTTGGTAGGGTATTTTATAACAGTATCTTATAGGGTTTTTTTTTTGAGTATTTTAGTGTATTATTAGTGTTTTTTTTTTCTGATTTTTTTAAAAGTGTTTTAGGGGGTTTCAGTGATTTGGGTTTTTTCATTTTTTTTAGGGTTCTATCTTTTACTTTTAGGGTTTTTTGTTTTGTTTTTTTAGAGTTTTAGAATATTATTATTTTTTTAATTTTAAGGTTTTATTGGAGATAAGAGTTTTAGGGTAGGCAGGAAGTGGTGGCCCATGCCTTAAATCCCAGCACTTTGAGAGGAAGAAGTATTGGATTTCTTACTTCAAGGCCAGCCTGGTTTACAGAGGCAGGTCCAATATAGGTAGGGATACACATAGAAACCCAGTCTCCAAAATCTGAAAAAAAATAAGAAAAAGGAAAGAAAGAAAGAAAGAAAGAAAGAAAGAAAGAAAGAAAGAAAGAAAGAGAAATACTTAGTGAAATTTTAGGCTCCTTGGTATTTTTGTAGCAATTTAGGTTCTTTTTAAGGGTTAATAGTGTGTTTAGAAGACTATTGGTTAGTTTTATTTGTTTTTCCTTTTTTTTTTTTTTTTGGTATCTTAGGTTTATGGATTTATTGTTTGATTTTTGGTTTCAGGATATTCGTTTATTGTTTTTAACATCTTTTTTTTTTTTTCAGGCGTAAAGTGTTTTAGCTTTGCCAGTCAGTGGTGGGTCATGCCTTTATTCCAAGCCCTTGGGAGGCAGAGGCAGGTAGATTTGTAAGTTCTAGGCCAGCTGGTCTAAAGAGTGAGTTCCAGTATAGACAGGGCAATACAGAGAAACAGTTTCCAAAAACAAAATAAATTAAACCAAAAAAAAAAAAAAATAGCTTAAGGGTCATTTTAGGGTTGAGATATATATATAGGGTTTTTTTTTTTTTTAAGGGTTTTGTAGGTTTTTAGAAGAAGTTTTAGATTTATTTGGTTTTCAGACTTCTAGTGTAGGTTAAGTGTTTTGTTGTTGTTGTTGTTGGTTTTTTTTTTTTCTTGTTTTTTAAGGATTATAGTGAGTTTAAGGGTTTTGGTGTTTTATTTAGGCTTAATTTTATTTTATTTTTTTAACATTTTGCTTTATTTCTCAGGTTTTTGTTTTTTTGATTTTTTTTTCTTTGTTTTTAATTTTGAGGTTTTATATTTGGTATTTAATTGTTTTACTTTTGCTAGGAAATTGTGGACCATGACTTAGGGTTGCCAGACAGTGACGGCCCTTGCATTAAATTCCAGTACATGGGAGGCAGAAGCAGGCAGATTTCTGAGTTTGAGGCCAGCCTGATATAAAGAGGGAGCTCCAGGAAAGGTAGGGATACAGAAAGAAACCCATTCTAGAAAAACTCAAAAAACAAATGAAATAAAATTAAATGAAATAAAATGAGAAAAGAAAGAAAGAAAGAAAGAAAGAAAGAAAGAAAGAAAGAAAGAAAGAAAGAAAGAAAGAAAAGAAAAAATACTTAAAGGACATTTTGTCCTTTCTGTTTTTTTTTTTTTTTTTTCTTTTTTTTTCTTATTTTTTAGAATTTCAGTTTTGTATTGTTTTGTTTTGTTTTTTTGTAAAGGGTTTTGTAGGGTATTTTATAACAGTATCTTATAGGGTTTTTTTTTGAGTATTTTAGTGTATTATTAGTGTTTTTTTTCTGATTTTTTTAAAAGTGTTTTAGGGGGTTTCAGTGATTTGGGTTTTTTCATATTTTTTAGGGTTCTATCTTTTACTTTTAGGGTTTTTTGTTTTGTTTTTTTAGAGTTTTAGAATATTATTATTTTTTTAATTTTAAGGTTTTATTGGAGATAAGAGTTTTAGGGTAGGCAGGAAGTGGTGGCCCATGCCTTAAATCCCAGCACTTTGAGAGGAAGAAGTATTGGATTTCTTACTTCAAGGCCAGCCTGGTTTACAGAGGCAGGTCCAATATAGGTAGGGATACACATAGAAACCCAGTCTCCAAAATCTGAAAAAAAATAAGAAAAAGGAAAGAAAGAAAGAAAGAAAGAAAGAAAGAAAGAAAGAAAGAAAGAGAAATACTTAGTGAAATTTTAGGCTCCTTGGTATTTTTGTAGCAATTTAGGTTCTTTTTAAGGGTTAATAGTGTGTTTAGAAGACTATTGGTTAGTTTTATTTGTTTTTCCTTTTTTTTTTTTTTTTTGGTATCTTAGGTTTATGGATTTATTGTTTGATTTTTGGTTTCAGGATATTCGTTTATTGTTTTTAACATCTTTTTTTTTTTTTTTCAGGCGTAAAGTGTTTTAGCTTTGCCAGTCAGTGGTGGGTCATGCCTTTATTCCAAGCCCTTGGGAGGCACAGGCAGGTAGATTTGTAAGTTCTAGGCCAGCTGGTCTAAAGAGTGAGTTCCAGTATAGACAGGGCAATACAGAGAAACAGTTTCCAAAAACAAAATAAATTAAAGCAAAAAAAAAATAGCTTAAGGGTCATTTTAGGGTTGAGATATATATATATATATATATATATATATATATATATATATATATATATATATATATATATATATATAGGTTTTTTTTTTTTAAGGGTTTTGTAGGTTTTTAGAAGAAGTTTTAGATTTCTTTAGTTTTCAGACTTCTAGTGTAGGTTAAGTGTTTTGTTGTTGTTGTTGTTGGTTTTTTTTTTTTCTTGTTTTTTAAGGATTATAGTGAGTTTTAGGGTTTTGGTGTTTTATTTAGGCTTAATTTTATTTTATTTTTTTTAATATTTTGCTTTATTTCTCAGGTTTTTGTTTTGTTGTTTTTTGTTTGTTTGTTTTTAAATTTGAGGTTTTATATTTGGTATTTAATTGTTTTACTTTTGCTAGGAAATTGTGGACCATGACTTAGGGTTGCCAGACAGTGATGGCCCTTGCCTTTAATTTCAGCACATGGGAGGCAGAAGCAAGCAGATTTCTGAGTTTGAGGCCAGCCTGAAATAAAGAGGGAGCTCCAGGAAAGGTAGGGATACAGAGAGAAACCCATTCTAGAAAAACTCAAAAAACAAATGAAATAAAATAAAATGAAATAAAACGAGAAATGAAAGAAAGAACGAACAAACGAAAGAAAGAAAGAAAGAAAGAAAGAAAGAAAGAAAGAAAGAAAGAAAGAAAGAAAAGAATGAAGAAAGAAATGAAGAAAGAAATGAAGAAAGAAAAGAAAAAAATTACTTAAAGGACATTTTGTCCTTTCTGTTTTTTGTTTTTTGTTTTTTTTTCTTTTCTTTTTTTTTCTTATTTTTTAGAATTTCAGTTTTGTTTTTTTTTTTTGTTTGTTTGGTTTTTTTTTTTTTTTTGTAAAGGGTTTTGTAGGGTATTTTATAACAGTATCTTATAGGGGTTTTTTTTTTTTTTTTGAGTATTTTAGTGTATTATTAGTGTTTTTTTTTTTTGATTTTTTTAAAAGTGTTTTAGGGGGTTTCAGTGATTTGGGTTTTTCATTTTTTTTTATTTTAGGGTTCTATCTTTTACTTTTAGGGTTTTTTGTTTTGTTTTTTTAGAGTTTTAGAATATTATTATTTTTTAATTTTAAGGTTTTATTGGAGATAAGAGTTTTAGGGTAGGCAGGAAGTGGTGGCCCATGCCTTAAATCCCAGCACTTTGAGAGGAAGAAGTATTGGATTTCTTACTTCAAGGCCAGCCTGGTTTACAGAGGCAGGTCCAATATAGGTAGGGATACACATAGAAACCCAGTCTCCAAAATCTGAAAAAAAATAAGAAAAAGGAAAGAAAGAAAGGAAGAAAGAAAGAAAGAAAGAAAGAAAGAAAGAGAAATACTTAGTGAAATTTTAGGCTCCTTGGTATTTTTGTAGCAATTTAGGTTCTTTTTAAGGGTTAATAGTGTGTTTAGAAGACTATTGGTTAGTTTTATTTGTTTTTCCTTTTTTTTTTTTTTGGTATCTTAGGTTTATGGATTTATTGTTTGATTTTTGGTTTCAGGATATTCGTTTATTGTTTTTAACATCTTTTTTTTTTTTTTTCAGGCGTAAAGTGTTTTAGCTTTGCCAGTCAGTGGTGGGTCATGCCTTTATTCCAAGCCCTTGGGAGACAGAGGCAGGTAGATTTGTAAGTTCTAGGCCAGCTGGTCTAAAGAGTGCGTTCCAGTATAGACAGGGCAATACAGAGAAACAGTTTCCAAAAACAAAATAAATTAAAGCAAAAAAAAATAGCTTAAGGGTCATTTTAGGGTTGATATATATATATATATAATATATATATATATGTATATAATATATATATGTTTTTTTTTTAAGGGTTTTGTAGGTTTTTAGAAGAAGTTTTAGATTTCTTTAGTTTTCAGACTTCTAGTGTAGGTTAAGTGTTTTGTTGTTGTTGTTGTTGGTTTTTTTTTTTTTTCTTGTTTTTTAAGGATTATAGTGAGTTTTAGGGTTTTGGTGTTTTATTTAGGCTTAATTTTATTTTATTTTTTTTTAATATTTTGCTTTATTTCTCAGGTTTTTGTTTTGTTGTTTTTTGTTTGTTTGTTTTTAAATTTGAGGTTTTATATTTGGTATTTAATTGTTTTACTTTTGCTAGGAAATTGTGGACCATGACTTAGGGTTGCCAGACAGTGATGGCCCTTGCCTTTAATTCCAGCACATGGGAGGCAGAAGCAAGCAGATTTCTGAGTTTGAGGCCAGCCTGAAATAAAGAGGGAGCTCCAGGAAAGGTAGGGATACAGAGAGAAACCCATTCTAGAAAAACTCAAAAAACAAATGAAATAAAATAAAATGAAATAAAATGAGAAATGAAAGAAAGAACGAACAAACGAAAGAAAGAAAGAAAGAAAGAAAGAAAGAAAGAAAGAAAGAAAGAAAGAAAGAAAAGAATGAAGAAAGAAATGAAGAAAGAAATGAAGAAAGAAAAGAAAAAAATTACTTAAAGGACATTTTGTCCTTTCTGTTTTTTGTTTTTTGTTTTTTTTTCTTTTCTTTTTTTTTCTTATTTTTTAGAATTTCAGTTTTGTTTTGTTTTTTTGTTTTTTTGTTTTTTGTTTTTTTTTTTTTTTGTAAAGGGTTTTGTAGGGTATTTTTTAACAGTATCTTATAGGGTTTTTTTTTTTTTTTTTTTTTTGAGTAGTTTAGTGTATTATTAGTGTTATTTTTTTTTGATTTTTTTAAAAGTGTTTTAGGGGGTTTCAGTGATTTGGGTTTTTCATTTTTTTTATTTTAGGGTTCTATCTTTTACTTTTAGGGTTTTTTGTTTTGTTTTTTTAGAGTTTTAGAATATTATTATTTTTTAATTTTAAGGTTTTATTGGAGATAAGAGTTTTAGGGTAGGCAGGAAGTGGTGGCCCATGCCTTAAATCCCAGCACTTTGAGAGGAAGAAGTATTGGATTTCTTACTTCAAGGCCAGCCTGGTTTACAGAGGCAGGTCCAATATAGGTAGGGATACACATAGAAACCCAGTCTCCAAAATCTGAAAAACAATAAGAAAAAGGAAAGAAAGAAAGAAAGAAAGAAAGAAAGAAAGAAAGAAAGAAAGAAGGAAGGAAGGAAGGAAGGAAGGATAGAAAGAAAGAAAAATAGAAAGAAAGAAAGAAAGAAAGAAAGAAATAAAGAAAGAAAGAAAGAATGAATTAAAGAAGGAAAGAAAGAAAGAAAAGAGAAAATTACTTAATGGATATTTTGGCCTTTCTTTTTTTTTGTTTTTTTTGTTTTGTTTTGTTTTGTACCTTTGTTTTCTGTTTTATTTTTTTTTGGGGGGGGTTGTTTGTTTGTTAGTTTGTTAGGATTTAGAGTTTTCATTTAGTGTTTTCCTTTTGTTTTTAATTTTGAAAAAAATAATAAAGTTTTTATATTGGGGGATACACAGAGAAATCTAGTCCTGAAAAGTTCAATAAATAAATAGATAGATGGATAGATAGATAGATAAACAAACAAATAGAAGAAAGAAAGAAAGAACAAAAGAAAGAATGAAAGAAAGAAAGAATGAAAGAAAGAAAGGAAGGAAGGAAGGAAGGAAGGAAGGAAGGAAGGAAGGAAGGAAGGAAGGAAGGAAGAAAGGAAGAAAGAAAGAAAGAAAAGAGAAAAATAATTAATGGACATTTTTGCATTTTTTTGGTGTTTGTTTTTTGTTATTTTTAGAATTTTAGTCTTTTTTGTCAAGGGTTTTGTAGGTTTTTTTTTAATAAGAGTATCTTAGAGGGTTTTTTTTTTTGTTTTTTTCGTATTTTAGTGTATTTTTAATGTTTTTTATGATTTATTTGTAAGTTTTTTAGGGTGTTTTAGGGTTTTGGGTTTTTTTTTTCAATTTTTGTTAGTGTTCTATCTTTTACTTTTAGGGATTTTTGTTTTGATTTTATAGTTTTTGATTATTATTATTTTTTAAATTTTAAGCTTTTATTGTTGGATTTAAGTGTTTTAGGTTTGCCAGGCAGTGGTGGCCCATGCCTTAAATCACAGAACTTGAGAGGAAGAAGTACTGGATTTCTTAGTTCAAGGCCAGCATGGTTTACAGGGGCAGTTCCAGTATAGCTAGGGATCCACAGAGAAACATAGTCTCCAAAATCTCAAAAAAAAAAAAAACAAAGTAGGAAAGAAAGAAAGAAAGGAACGAAGGAAGGAAGGAAGAAAGGAAAGAAGGAAAGAAGGAAAGAAGGAAAGAAGTAAGCAAATTACTTTATGCATATTTTGGGCTTCCTGTGTAATTTTTTTTAAAGAAATTTAGGGTTTTTTTAAAGCATTTTCAGGATTTTTTGAAGATTGTTTTATACATTATTTTAGTTTTCTGTGTTTTAGTGTATGTTTAGTGCTTTTTAAAAAAGATTTTAGAGTGTTTTTGTATGTTTGTTTGTTTTTGGCTTTAGGGTTTTCTTTAGGGTTTTAGTATTTTTTTGAGTTTTTGTGTGGATATGTGTTGTAGTGTGTTAAGGTCGAAGGCAGCATGGTCTACAGAGTGAGTTCGAGGACACCCAGAATTACACAGAGAAACTCAGTCTCCAAAAACTTGAAAAAAAAGAAAAAAAAAGAAAGAAAAATAAAAAGAATGAAGGAAAGAAGAAAGAAAGAAAGAAAGAAAGAAAGAAAGAAAGAAAGAAAGAGAGAAAGAAAGACAGACAGAAAAAGAAAGAAAGAAAGAAAGAAAGAAAGAAAGAAAGAAAGAAAAAAAGAAAGAAAGAAAACAGATTTAGTGAAATTTATGGCTCTGTGTATTTTTTGTAGAAATTTAGGGTCTTTTAAAAGGTTAATAGGGTGTTGGAAGACTATTGTAGAATTTTATTGGTTTTTTTATTGTTGCTTTTTTTTGTCTCCTAGGTTGTCGGGTTTTTTGTTTGTTTTTTGGCTGAGGGGTTTTCGTTTAGAGTTTTACTTCATTTATTTATTTATTTATTTATTTATTTATTTATTTATTTATTTATTTATTTATTATTATTAATTGTATTTTTGAAGAAAAAAATAACTTTTTATTTTGGAGCTAAAGTGTATTAGCTTTTGCCAGTCAAGGGCAAATCAAACCAAAAAGTAGCTTAAGGGTCATTTTGGGGTTGATATATATCTATATAATTTTATATTTTTTTTTACTTTAATGGTTTGTAGGGTTTTTAGATATATTTGGTTTTCAGATTTCTAGTGTAGGTTAAGTGTTTTGTTGTTTTTTTTTTTCTTGGTTTTTAAGGATTATAGTGAGTTTTAGATTTTTGGTGTTTAATTTAGACTTAATTTAATTTTATTTTTTTTTGCTTTATTTCTTAGGTTTTTGTTTTGTTGGTTTTTTTGTTTGTTTGTTTGTTTGTTTTAATTTAAAGGATTTATATTTGGTATTTAATTGTTTTACTGTTTCTAGGAAATTGTGGACCATGCCTTCAATCTCAGCACTTAGGAGGCAGAGGTAGTAGATTTGTGAGTTTGAGGCTAGCCTGATCCAATGAGGGAGCTCTAGGACAGGTAGGGCTACACAGAGAAACCCAGTCATGAAAAACACAAAAAACAAATGAAATAAAATAAAATGAAATAAAACGATAAAAGATGAAAAGAAAGAAAAAAGAAAGAAAGAAAGAAACATAGATAGATAGATAGATAGATAGATAGATAGATAGATAGATAGGTAGGTAGGTAGGTAGATAGATAGATAGATAGATAGATAGATAGATAGATAGATAGATAGATAGATAGATATAAGGAAAAAGAAGGAAAGAAGGAAGGAAAGAAATAAGGTAGGAAGAAAGGAAGAAAGGAAGGAAGTAATAAATTAAGAAAGATAGATAGATAGATAGATAGATAGATAGATAGATAGATAGATAGATAGATAGATAGAAAGAAAGAAGGAAGGAAAGGAAGGAAAGATGGAATGAAGGATAGAAGGAAGGTAGAAAGAAAGGAAGAAAGGAAGAATTGAAGGAAGAAAGAAAGGAAGGAAAGAAAGAAAGAAAGAAAGAAAGAAAGAAAGAAAGAAAGAAAGAAAGAAAAAAGGAAAGTAAAGAAGGAAGAAAGGAAGACAGAGAAAGAAAATATAAAGGAAAGAATATAGGAAGGAAGGAAGGTAAGGAACTAGGGAAGAAAAGAAAGAAAGAATGAAAGAAAGAAAGAAAGGAAAAAAGAAAGGAAGAAAGGAAGCAAGCAAGCAAGCAAGAAGGAAAGAAAGAAAGAAAGAAACAAACAAACAAACAAAGGAGAGAGTTTTAAGTTCATTTGGATTCCTGTATTTTTAGAAGCGTGCTTTTGAGAGTTGGTTTTTTTTTTTTCAGTTTTCTAGTGTATTTTTTTTTCTAGTAAGTTAACCAATTTTACTGTGTTTTAAATTTTTAGGGTTTTATTTATGCTTCAGAGATTTATTTTTAATTAATTATTATTTTTTTGTATTTTAATGCACATTGTGATATTGTGTGTGTGTCTGTATGTGTGTGTTCTTTTTTTTTTTGGGGGGGGTTTTTTTTTTTTTTTTTGAGACAGTGTTTCTCTGTATAACCCTGGCTGTCCTGGCACTCACTTTGTAGACCAGGCTGGCCTCGAACTCAGAAATCCGCCTGCCTCTGCCTCCCGAGTGCTGGGATTAAAGGCGTGCGCCACCACGCCCGGCCATGTGTGTGTTCTTGAATAATTATTTAAAATTTGTGAGGTTTAATTTTGGTGTTTATTGGTTTTAGTGTTGCCAGGAAATGAGGGCCATTGCCTATAAAACCTAGACATAGGGATGAACAAGTAAGGGATTTTTAAGATGGAGGCTAATTTGGTCTATGGAGTGACACACAGAATGGCCAAAGAAAGACAGCGAAAGCCATTCTCCAAAATTCAAAAAAGAAAGAGAGAGAGAGAGAGAAAGAGAGAGAGAGAGAGGAAGGGAAGGAGGGAGGGTGGGCGGGAGGCAGGGAGGAAGGAAGGAAGGAAGGATGGAAGGAAGGAAGGAAGGAAGGAAGGAAGGAAGGAAGGAAGGAAGGAAGGAAAGATGGAAGGAAGGAAGGAAGGAAGGAAGGAAGCAGGCAGTCAGTCAGGCAAGCAGGAAAAGAAAGCAAGCAAGAAAGAGACAAACAAAAAAGAAAAAAGAATTGAGTTTCAGAGTTATTTTTAGCCTCTTTTACTTTTTTTTTTGCAATTAATATTTTGGGGGTGTATTTTGTTTTTGTATTTGTTTTTTTTAAGGCTTTGAAGTGTGTTTAGAAGAATGTTTTGGAGAGTGTGTGTGTGTGTTTTTTTTTTTTTTATACTTCTAGTATATTTTTAGTAGTTGTCCTAGTTTTTTAGAATTTTAGTGAATTTTAGGACTTGGGTTTTATTTAGGCTTTAAGGATTTTTTTTTTTAATATTTTAATGTTTTAATGTTTTCTTTGGGATTGTGTGTGTGTGTTCTTGAATATTTATTTCAATTTTGATGGTTTTAATTTTGAAGGATCATAGTTTTAGCATGGAAATAGCGGTCCATGCCTATAAAATCTAGCCCCAGGGATAAACAGGTAGTGGATATTCTAGTTGTCAGCTAGCATGGTCTACAGAATAACTTCCAGGACAGTGAGGGATACACAGAGAAACCCACTTTCCAAAAAATTACAAATAAATCAATGAAAGAAACAGAGGGAGAGAGAGAGAGAGAGAGAGAGACAGACAGACAGACAGACAGACAGACAGACACACAGACACACAGACACACAGACACATAGACACACAGACACACAGACACTCAGAGAGAGAGAGAGAGAGAGAGATAAAAGGGGAAAGGAAGGAAGAAAGAAAGAGAGAGAGAGGAGAGAGAGAAGGAGGGAGGAAGGGGTGAGGGATGAAGGAAGGAACAAAGGAACTAAGGAATGAAGGAAAGAAAAAAGAATAAAGGAAGAAAAAAATAATTGTGTTATTGGGTCATTTTTGGTCTCATGTGCACTTTTTTTTATTTTTAGGGGTTTTATTTAAGATTTTGAAGTGTTTTTAAAGAATGTTTCAGAGTGTTTATTTGTTTTCAGAATTCTAGTGTATTTTTCATATTTTTTCTTTTTTTAATATTTAGTGTGTTTAGGACTTTTGAGGTTTCATTTAGACTTCAAGGATTTATTTATTTTAATATTTCATTGCTTTCTTTATGTTCTTTTTTGTGGGTGTATTCTTGAATATTTATTTAAAAATTGAGGTATTTTTGTTTTGGTGGTGCATAATTTTAGAGTTGGTAGACAATGGCTGCCCCTTTCATATACATGCTAGCCCTAAGGTGAACTGGTAGGGGATTTTTTAGTTGGAGGCTAGCCTGGTCTTGAGATTGATCACCCAGAGAGCCAGGGATAAACCCAGTTTCTAAAATTTAAAAAATATAGAAAATGAAAGGGAGACAGAGAGAGAGACAGAGAGAGAGACAGAGAGAGAGACAGAGAGATAGACAGAGAGAGACAGAGAGACAGAGAGACAGAGAGACAGAGAGACAGAGAGACAGAGAGACAGAGAGACAGAGAGACAGAGAGAGAGAGATACATACATCGAGAGAGAGAGAGAGTGAGAGAGAGAGAGAAGGAAAAGGAAAAAAAGAGGGAAGGAAAGAAGGAAGGAATAAGGAAGGAAGGAAGGAAGGAAGAAAAAGAAAGAAAGAAAGAAAGAAAGAAAGAAAGAAAGAAAGAAAGAAAGAAAGAAAGAAAGAAAGAAAGAAAGATAAAGAAAGGATACTTCTAAGTTCTTTAACTTCATTTGATTTCCTGGATTTTTAGAAGAGTGCTTTCGAGGGTTTTTTGTTTTCAGATATCTAGTGTATTTTTGTGTTTTTTCAAGTTTTTTAAACAAGTTTACTGTGTTTTAAGATTTGGGGGAATTATTTTCCCTTCAGCAATTTATTTTTTATTTATTTTTTTTTTTGTATTTTAATGCATATTGGGATTATTGCAATAGAGTACACATATTTTATACTAGTGTATAGAACAGATTTTAAGGTAGTAAATAGCCATAAAATATTGCTATCCTTATTAATTCTGGATCACAAAAAATATATATCACGAGAATATATTATTGTTCAATAATATTGAAATTATTTGAATTTTAAAAAATATTGCTTACAATTTTAATATAAAATATTTGCTACTAGGTCAATACACAGAAAATAAAGTAATAAAAATAAGAACAACCAAAACTTTAGTAAATTTTTTAAATGCTAATTCTTTAAAATTAGGTTTCAATCTAGTAAAGAATATATAATTTTTCTCTAAATAATACTGAAAATAAAAAATTATGAACATAATAGTGATTTTCTATTTTCACATATTTTTCATGCTTTCTTGGTAAATATATTAATCTTTAATAAAAGTGTTCAAATAATGTGCAAATAGAATGTATTCATGAGAACATAATTAAAACAATTTTTATTTTTTAAATAAGATTATTTATTATATATTAAAATAAAATAACTATTTCTAAAAATGACATTAAAGAATACATGTCATATTTGTATTAACACATTCATATTATATTAAAATGAATTAAAGTATTTTATTAAATAAGCAATGTTATGACTGATGTATATAGCCTTAGTACAAAAAATGTATGTGTACGAATTCAAAAAATAAACCTGTTTTGTCACTTACTAATGTATAGCAAAACATGTGACAAAAAGGTGTTACAAAAGGACACAGACTACTAAAGCTTTTGATATAAAGCATGATGTTGAATGATGTTAAAAGTTCTTTAGGAATAATATATTTATTGTCAGTGAATGTGGTGTGGCAACTGACAGGTCCTCCTACACTGGGACAGCTGCCGAGAGACCTGTGCTCATCAGGCTCTTTACTGAAAGCAACTGGAAATGAGGACCCTAAAGATTAAGGGTGGAGGTAAGGCCACCCTTGAGGAGTTCCTTCTGCAACATCCCGGTGGCTCAGTTGTAAACTCACATTTCTTAATTGCCAAGAACCCGAATAAATTAGAACTGAGAATATTAATACCAAACACGACCTAGTGCATACAAGCATTATTTTAGGGATCCTAAAATATCCTAAATCCTTGAGATGACTCTGTGAACAATGACAGAAATGGAACAACAACAACAACAACAACAAAAATATCAAAAGAGTGTCTAAAGCCCATGAGCTTTCTTTGGCTAAAGGGCAGAGATTTGTGCTGGCAGCTTTGAATGAGAAGACTAGCAATGCTTTGTTGTAAGAAAGCAAGAAAGACCACATTTTCATAATCACTACCTTATAGAAAAAATGACTCAGATTTGAATAAGCAATTGTTTAATAAGACTACAGAGCAAGCAAAGCAGAAGAATAGCCAACTGAGATTTATAAGTCTTTAAAGATCAGTTCAGCCTTTGGAAATGGCATAATGAGCATAATATAAAATATTATGATAATAGACAATATAAGAAATTGTACCACAAGATCAGAATTACGCATAGCATTTCTATAGAATGCTGGATTGAAGAAGAACAGAACCAACTGCACAATATGTGAGCCAACGAGGATTTGCGACATGAAAGGTAGTTAAGTAGTTCGCATGTTCAATGAGCAAGATAGGATTAGGAAAACTGTGTTCTCTGGGCCCAGCCAAGCCCATTATGTGGGAGTCTGCACTTTTTCTCCTCTTAGATGAAATCTTGCACAAGCCTTATGATTTTCCACTCACTTTCAGACAAAAAAAGGCCTCCAGGTTCAATAACAGCTCCATTCATTCCTGTATAACAAAATAAACTCCAGCTTTCATTTAAAGGTAAATCTCCAGGTTAGAATCAATATTCTGTATCCACAGTCTTTTATTTTGAGAAAATACAGAAAAGATGAAGGTAGGAAGAGAGTACTAGGGGAGGATTCTAAAGATCATCTGAAGGACAGAGTTCTTGCCCCAAGATCTGTCTCAAGCAGAAAGCTCTGAGAGGATAATTCACTATACTTTCTTCTTAAAAACTTTCTTCTGCAAATTGTATCTTGGGTATTCTAGGTTTCTGGGCTAATATCTATTTATCAGTGAGTGAATATCAAGTGGCTTGTTTTGTGATTGGGTTACCTCAAACAGGATGATATCCTCGAGATATATCCGTTTGCTTAAGAATCAAGAGATTCATGTAATTCATGCTTTGCAGCCCTGCCCTTGGGCTGGGTGAGATTAGTAACTAGGCTCTGTTCTTCCTTACAGGATAGCAAGGGCAGGAAACCTCTCCCAGCAATTTTAGCTAAGGAAGGCTCAGCTGACTGGCCACTTGCATTCCAATCCTCTTCTACAATAGACAGTTTCTCTGTCTGTCTGTCTGTCTGTCTGTCTGTCTGTCTGTCTGTCTGTCTGTCTGTCTGTCTGTCTGTCTATCAGTCTCTCTCTCTCTCTCTCTCTCTCTCTCTCTCTCTCCCTCTCTTTCTTTCTTTCTTTCTTTCTTTCTTTCTTTCTTTCTTTCTTTCTTTCTTTCTTTCTTTCTTCCTTTTTCTTCTTTTTTTTCTTTGTTTTGTGAGAGGGGTTTTGAGGAATGGATTTCTCAGTATATCCCTGGCTTTTGTTGAGATCAATCTGTAGACCAGGCTGACCTTGAAATAAAAAAATCTACCTGCCTCTGCCTCCCAAGTTCTGGGATTCAAGGCAAGGACCACCTCAGTCTGGCAACCCTAAAACAGTTAAACTTCAAACATAAAATGCTATTTTTTTAAATCAAGATCAACAACAACAACAAAAAAAATATTAAGAAATACACTAAAAAGCTAAAAAGGAAAATAAAGCCTAAATTAAACCCCTGAACCATAAAATACACTAAGACCCTTATAAAAACAACAACAACAATGGACAAACAAACAAAAAACAAAACCAAGAAAAAACACAAAAATTATTAAGGAAGCCTATAAAACAAACCAAACCAAACCAAACCAAAACCAAACCAAACCAAACCAAACCAAACCAAACCAAACCAAACCAAACCAAACCAAACCAAACCAAACCAAACCAAACCAAACCAAACCAAACCAAACCAAACCAAACCAAACCAAAACAAAACAAAACAAAACAAAACAAAACAAAACAAAACAAAACAAAACCTTTAAAACACTCTTCAAAAAACTCTACAAAGCCTTTCGAAAACCTATAGTCAACTAAAAAATAAAATACACAAGGCAAAATGTTCCTAATACCTTTCTTTCTTTCTTTCTTTCTTTCTTCCTTTCTTGCTTTCTTCCTTTCTTAATTTCTTCCTTTCTTCCTACCTTTCTTCCTACCTTTCTTACTTCCTTCCTTTTTTCTTTCCTTTCTCTCTCTCTCTCTCCTTTCTTTCTTTCCTTCTTTCTTTCTTTTTTTTTTTTATTTTTTGGAGATTTGTTTCTCTGTGTATCCCTGTCTGTCCTGGATCTCCTTCTGTAGACTAGGCTGGCCTCAAACTCAAAAAGTGACTACCTCCACCTCCCAATTGCTGAGATTTAAGGCAAGGTCCACCACTTCCTGGGAATCGTAAAACTCGTAAACTCCAATTATAAAACCTTAACATTTATTTTAAAAAAAACCTCAAACACACAAATCACGCACAAACACACACACACATACATATGAAGACACATAAATGCCGGGTTTGGTGGCACACGCCATTGATCCCAGCACTTGGGAGGCAGAGGCAGGCAGGTTTCTGAGTTGGAGGCCAGCCTGGCCTACAGAGTGAATTCCAGGACAGCCAGGTCTATATAGAGAAACTCTGTCTCGAAACACACATAAATACACAAACACACACACACACAAACACACAAAACG
>NW_028227286.1:1491126-1493626 GCF_978045245.1 Mus caroli | reverse complement strand
CACAAGAGACTAATAATAACCCTGAAACACACTTCTTTTTTCTTTCTATGTTTCTCTCTTTCTTGTTTGGTGCTTTGCTTGCTTGCCTGCCTGCATGACTGCCTGCATCTTTCCTTCCATCCTTCCTTCCTTCCTTCCTTCCTTCCTTCCTTCCTTCCTTCCTTCCTTCCTTCCTTTTCCTTCTTACTTCTTCCTTCTTCCTTCCTTCCTTCCTTTTCCTTCTTACTTCTTCCTTCCTTCCTTCCTTTTCCTTCTTCCTTCTTTCCTTCCTTCCTTACTTCTTCCTTCCTTCCTTCCTTCCTTCCTTCCTTCCTTCCTTCCTTCCTTCCTTCCTCTCACTCTCTCTCTCTCTCTCTCTCTCTCTCCCTTTCTCTCTTTCTTTTTTGAATTTTGGAGAATGGCTTTCTCTGTCTTTCTCTGGCTATCCTGAGTGTTATTCCATAGACCAGACTAGCCTCCATCTTAAAAATCCCTTATTTTTTCATCTCTAGGGCTAGATTTTTAGCCAATGCTAAAACTATGAACCACCAAAATTAAAACCCTCAAATTTGAAATAAATATTCAAGGACACACACTCACACACACACACAAACACAAACACACACACATATGTGCACACACACACACACACAAAATCCCAAAGAAACATTAAAAAATTAAAATATTAAAAAAAATCCTTGAAGCCTAAATAAAATCCCAAACCCTAATATTCAAGAAATCCCCCTACTTTTGCCTACAAATTGCTGAGATTAAAGGCATGAAGCACCATTCATGGTAACACTAAAACAAACCCAAAATATATAACTCTATTTAAAAAAAATCAGGAAGATAAACAATAACAACAACCCCCCACCCAAAAAAATACAAAAAAAAGGAAGAAAGAAGGAGGGAATGAAGGAAGCAAGCAAGGTAGATAGACAGACAAAAATAGAGAGAGACAGAAAGAAAGAAAGAAAGAAAGAAAGAAAGAAAGAAAGAAAGAAAGAAAGAAAGAAAGGAGACAAACAGAGAAACAGACAGAGTGATAGAAAAAAAGAAAGAAAGAAAGACAGAAAGAAAGGAAGAAAGAAAGGATGGAATGAAGGAAAGAAGGAAAGAAGGAAGGAAAGAAAGAAGGAAGACAGACATTCAAAGAGACAGAAAATGAGAGAGGAAGAAAGAAGGAAAGAAAGAAAAAAGAAAGAAAGAAAGAAAAAGAAAGAAAGAAAGACAGACAGACAGGAACAAAAAAGAAATAAAGGAAGGGAGGAAGGAAGGAAGGAAGGAAGGAAGTTAGAGGAAAGAAAGAAAGAAAGAAAGAAAGAAAGAAAGAAAGAAAGAAAGAAACAAAGAAACAAAGAAACAAAGAAAAGAAGGAAGAAGGAAAAAATGAAGGAAGGAAGACAGACTTTCAGAGAGACGGGAAGAAAGAGATAGAAAGAAAGAAAAAAGAAAGAAAGCAAGCAAGAATGAAAGAAAAAAGAAAGAGAGGAGAAAAGAAACAAACAGCAAATAAAGAAAAAAGAAACAAAGGAAGGAAGGAAAGAAGGAAAGAAGGAAGGAAGGAAGACAGAAAAACAGGATGAAGGAAAGAAAGAAAGAAAGAGTGAGAAAGAAAGAAAGAAAGAGAGAGATAGAAAGAAAGAAAAGAAAGAAGAATGAAAGAAACAATAAAACAAACAAACAAAAAACAAAGAAAGAAGGAAAGAAAGAAAGAAAGAAAGAAAGAATGAAAGAAACAAAGAAAAAAAGGAAGAAGGAAAAAATTACGTAAGGAAGGAAGACAGACTTACAGAAAGACAGGAAGAAAGAAAAAGAAAGAAAGAAAGAGAGAAAGAAAGAAAGAAAGAGAGAAAGAAAGAAAAAAGAAAGATAGGAGAAAAGAAACAAACAACAAACAAAGAAAAAAGAAACAAAGGAAGGAAGGAAGGAAGGAAGGAAGGAAGGAAGGAAGGAATGAAGGAAGGAAAAAAAGAAAGGAAGGAAGACAGACAAAAAGGAAGAAAGAAAGAAAGAAAGAGAGAGAGAAAGAAAGAGGGAATGAAAGAAATAAAGAAAGAAGGGAAGGAAGGCAGAAAGTTAGAAAGACAGACAGACAGACAGGAAGAAAAAGGAAAGAAAGAAACAAAGAAAGAAAGAAGAAAGAAACAAAGAAAGAAAGAAGAAAGGAGGAATATAGAATGAAAAAGAAAGAAAGAAAGAAAGTGAGAAAGAAAGAGATAGATAGAAAGAAAGAGAGAATGAAAGAAAGAAAGAAAAAAAGAAAAGGAAGGAAGGAAGGAAGGGAGGAAGAAAGGTAGAAAGACAGACAGATAGAAATACAGGAATAAAGAAAGAAAAAAGAAAGAAAGAGACAATGAAAGAAACAAGAAAAGAAGGAAGAAGGAAAAAATTATGGAAGGAAGGAAGACAGACTTACAGAGAGACAGGAAGAAAGAGAAAGAAAGAAAGAAAGAAAGAAAGAAAGAAAGAAAGAAAGAAAGAAGAAAGATAGGAGAAAAAAAACAAACAACAAACAAAG
>NW_028227286.1:1446126-1486126 GCF_978045245.1 Mus caroli | reverse complement strand
GAAGGAAGGAAGATAGAGGAAAGAAAGAAAGAAAGAAAGAAAGAAAGAAAGAAAGAAGAAAGAAAGAAAGAAAGAAAGAGAGATAGAAAGAGAGAGATAGAAAGAAAGAAGAAAGAAAGAAACAATCAAAAAAACAAAAAAACAAAGAAAGAAAGAAAGAAAAGAATGAAAGAAAGAAAGAAAAGAAGGAAGAAGGAAAAAATTACAGAAGGAAGGAAGACAGACTTACAGAGAGACAGGAAGAAAGAGAAAGAAAGAAAAAAAGAAAGAAAGCAAGCAAGAAAGAAAGGAAAAAGAAAAATAGGAGAAAAGAAACAAACAACAAACAAAGAAAAAGAAACAAAGGAAGGAAGGAAAGAAGGAAGGAAGACAGACAAACAGGAAGAAAGAAAGAAAGAGAGAGAGAGAGAGAAAGGGAATGAAAGAAATAAAGAAAGGAAGGAAGGAAGGAAGAAAGGCAGAAAGACAGACAGACATACAGGAAGAAAGAAAGAAAGAAAGAAAAAAGAAACACAAGAAAGAAAGAAGAAACAAAGAAAGAAAGAAGAAAGAAAGTAGAAAGAAACAAAGAAAGAAAGAAGAAGGAGGAAGATAGAATGAAAAAGAAAGAAAGAAAGAAAGAGAGAAAGAAAGAGATAGAAAGAAAGAGAATGAAAGAAAGAAAGAAGAAAAGAAAAGGAAGGAAGGAAGGAAAGAAGGTAGGAAGAAAGGTAGAAAGACAGACAGATAGAAAGAAAGAAAGAAAGAAAGAAAGAAAGAAAGAAGGTAAGAAAGAAGAAAAAAAAGAAAGAAGAAAAAACAAGAAAGAAACAAAGAAACAAAGACGGAAGGAAGGAAGGAAGATAGAATGAAAAAGAAAGAACGAAAGAAAGAAAGAAACAAAGAAAGAAACAAAGAAAGAAAGAAAGAAAAGAAGAAAGACAGACAGACAGAAAAAAAAGAAATAAAGGAAGGGAGGAAGGAAGGAAGGAAGATAGAGGAAAGAAAGAACGAAAGAAGAAAGAAACAAAGAAAGAAAGAAAGAAAGAAAGAAAGAAGAAAGAAAGAAAGAGAGATAGAAAGAGAGATAGAAAGAAAGAAGAAAGAAAGAATCAATCAAACAAACAAAAAAACAAAGAAAGAAAGAAAGAAAGAAAGAAAGAAAGAATGAAAGAAAGAAAGAAAAGAAGGAAGAAGGAAAAAATTACGGAAGGAAGGAAGACAGGACTTACAGAGAGATAGGAAGAAAGAGAAAGAAAGAAAGGAAAAAATAAAGAAAGAAAGCAAGAATGAAAGAAAAAAGAAAGTGAGGAGAAAAGAAACAAACAAAGAAAAAAGAAGCAAAGGAAAGAAGGAAGGAAAGAAAGAAAGAAGGAAGGAATACAGACAAACAGGAAGAAGGAAAGAAAGAAAGATAGAAAGAAAGAAAGATAGAAAGAAAGAAAGAAAGAGAGAGAAAGAAAGAGAGCATGAAAGAAATAAATAAAGAAAGAAAGGAAGGAGACAAACAGAGAGACAGACAGAGTGATAGAAAAAAAGAAAGAAAGAAAGGATGAATGAAGAAAGAAGGAAAGAAGGAAGAAGGAAGGAAGACAGACATTCAAAGACACAGAAAGAGAGAGAGGAAGAAAGAAGGAAAGAAAGAAAGAAAGGAAGAAAGAAAGAAAGAAACAAAGAAAGAAAGAAAGAAAGAAACAGAAAGAAAGAAAGAAAAGAAGAAAGACAGACAGACAGAAAGAAAAAAGAAATAAAAAAAGGAGGAAGGAAGGAAGGAAGATAGAGGAAAGAAAGAAAGAATGAAAGAAAGAGAGAGAGAAAGAAAGAACAAAGAAAGAAAGAAAGAAAAGAAGAAAGACAGACAGACAGAAAGAAAAAAGAAATAAAGGAAGAGAGGAAGGAAGGAAGGAAGATAGAGGAAAGAAAGAAAGAGAGAGAGAAAGAGAGAGAGAGATTAGAAAGAAAGAAGAAAGAAAGAAACAATCAAACAAACAAAAAAACAAAGAGAGAAAGAAAGAAAGAATGAAAGAAAGAAAGAAAAGAAGGAAGAAGGAAAAAATTACGGAAGGAAGGAAGACAGACTTACAGAGAGACAGGAAGAAAGAGAAAGAAAGAAAAAAAAGAAAGAAAGAAAGCAAGAAAGAAAGGAAAAAGAAAGATAGGAGAAAAGAAACAAACAACAAACAAAGAAAAAAGAAACAAAGGAAGGAAGGAAAGAAGGAAGGAAGACAGACAAACAGGAAGAAAGAAAGAAAGAGAGAGAGAGAGAAAGGGAATGAAAGAAATAAAGAAAGGAAGGAAGAAAGAAAGGTAGAAAGACAGACAGTTAGACATACAGGAAGAAAGAAAGAAAGAAACAAAAAAGAAACAAAGAAAGAAAGAAGAAACAAGAAAGAAAGAAGAAAGAAAGTAGAAAGAAACAAAGAAAGAAAGAAGAAGGAGGAAGATAGAATGAAAAAGAAAGAAAGAAAGAAAGAGAGAAAGAAAGAGATAGAAAGAAAGAGAGAATGAAAGAAAGAAAGAAAAAAAGAAAAGGAAGGAAGGAAGGAAAGAAGGTAGGAAGAAAGGTAGAAAGACAGACAGATAGAAGAAAGAAAGAAAGAAAGAAAGAAAGAAGGTAAGAAAGAAGAAAAAAACAAAGAAAGAAGAAAAAACAAGAAAGAAACAAAGAAACAAAGACGGAAGGAAGGAAGGAAGATAGAATGAAAAAGAAAGAACTAAAGAAAGAAAGAAAGAAACAAAGAAACAAAGAAAGAAAGAAAGAAAAGAAGAAAGACAGACAGACAGAAAAAAAAAAAGAAATAAAGGAAGGGAGGAAGGAAGGAAGGAAGGAAGATAGAGGAAAGAAAGAAAGAAAGAAAGAAAGAAAGAAAGAATGAAAGAAAGAAAGAAAAGAAGGAAGAAGGAAAAATTACAGAAGGAAGGAAGACAGACTTACAGAGAGACAGGAAGAAAGAGAAAGAAAGAAAAAAAAGAAAGAAAGAAAGAAAGAAAGAAAGAAAGGAAAAAGAAAGATAGGAGAAAAGAAACAAACAACAAACAAAGAAAAAAGAAACAAAGGAAGGAAGGAAAGAAGGAAGGAAGACAGATAAACAGGAGAAAGAAAGAAAGAGAGAGAGAGAGAGAGAGAGAGAGAAGAGGGAATGAAAGAAATAAAGAAAGGAAGGAAGGAAGAAAGAAATGTAGAAAGACAGACAGATAGACAGACAGGAAGAAAGAAAGAAAGAAACAAAAAAGAAACAAAGAAAGAAAGAAAGAAAGAAAGAAAGAAAGAAAGAAAGAAAGAAACAAAGAAAGAAAGCAACAAAGAAACACAGAAACACAGAAACAAACAAAGAAAGAAACAAAGAAAGAAACAAAGAAAGAAAGAAAGAAAAGAAGAAAGACAGAAAGAAAGAAAGAAAGAAAAAAGAAATAAAGGAAGGGAGGAAGGAAGGAAGGAAGATAGAGGAAAGAAAGGAAGAAAGAAAGAAAGAATGAAAGAAAGAAAGAAAAGAAGGAAGAAGGAAAAAATTACAAAATGAAGGAAGAAAGACTTACAGAGAGACAGGAAGAAAGAGAAAGAAAGAAAAAAAAGAAAGAAAGAAAGCAAGAAAGAAAGGAAAAGAAAGATAGGAGAAAAGAAACCAACAACAAACAAAGAAAAAAGAAACAAAGGAAGGAAGTAAAGAAGGAAGGAAGACAGAAGAACAGGAAGAAAGAAAGAAAGAGAGAGAGAGAGAGAGAGAGAGAAAGGGAATGAAAGAAATAAAGAAAGGAAGGAAGGAAGAAAGAAAGGTAGAAAGACAGACAGATAGACAGACTGGAAGAAAGAAAGAAAGAAACAAAAAAGAAACAAAGAAAGAAAGAAGAAACAAAGAAAGAAAGAAGAAAGAAAGAAGAAAGAAACAAAGAAAGAAAGAAGAAGGAGGAAGATAGAATGTAAAAGAAAGAAAGAAAGAAAGAAAGAAAGAAAGAGAGAAAGAAAGAGAGAATGAAAGAAAGAAAGAAAAAAAGAAAAGGAAGGAAGGAAAGAAGGTAGTAAGAAAGGTAGAAAGACAGACAGATAGAAAGAAAGAAAGAAGAAAAAAAAAGAAAGAAGAAAAAACAAGAAAGAAACAAAGAAACAAAGAAGGAAGGAAGGAAGGAAGATAGAATGAAAAAGAAAGAATGAAAGAAAGAAAGAAAGAAACAAAGAAACAAAGAAAGAAAGAAAGAAAAGAAGATAGATAGACAGACAGAAAGAAAAAAGAAATAAAGTAAGGGAGGAAGGAAGGAAGGAAGATAGAGGAAAGAAATAAAGAAAGAAAGAAAGAAAGAAAGAAAGAGAGAGATAGAAAGAGAGAGATAGAAAGAAAGAAGAAAGAAAGAAACAATCAAACAAACAAAAAAAAGAAAGAAAGAAAGAATGAATGAAAGAAAGAAATAAAAGAAGGAAGAAGGAAAAAATTACGAAAGGAAGGAAGACAGACTTACAGAGGACAGGAAGAAAGAGAAAGAAAGAAAAAAAAAGAAAGAAAGCCAGCAAGAAAGAAAGGAAAAAGAAAGATAGGAGAAAAGAAACAAACAACAAACAAAGAAAAAAGAAACAAAGGAAGGAAAGAAAGAAGGAAGGAAGACAGACAAACAGGAAGAAAGAAAGAAAGAGAGAGAGAGAGAGAAAGAGGGAATGAAAGAAATAAAGAAAGGAAGGAAGGAAGAAAGAAAGGTAGAAAGACAGACAGATAGACAGACAGGAAGAAAGAAAGAAAGAAACAAAAAAGAAACAAAGAAAGAAAGAAAGAAAAGAAGAAAGACAGACAGAAAGAAAGAAAAAAGAAATAAAGGAAGGGAGGAAGGAAGGAAGGAAGGAAGATAGAGGAAAGAAAGAAAGAAAGAAAGAAAGAAAGAAAGGAAAAAGAAAGATAGAAGAAAAGAAACAAACAACAAACAAAGAAAAAAGAAACAAAGGAAGGAAGGAAAGAAGGAAGGAAGACAGACAAACAGGAAGAAAGAAAGAAAGAGAGAGAGAGAGAGAGAGAGAGAGAGAAAGGGAATGAAAGAAATAAAGAAAGGAAGGAAGGAAGGAAGAAAGTAAGGTAGAAAGACAGACAGATAGACTGACAGGAAGAAAGAAAGAAAGAAAAAAGAAACAAAGAAAGAAAGAAGAAACAAAGAAAGAAAGAAGAAAGAAAGTAAGTAGAAAGAAACAAAGAAAGAAAGAAGGAGGAAGATAGAATGAAAAAGAAAGAAAGAAAGAAAGAAAGAAAGAGAGAAAGAAAGAGATAGAAAGAGAGAATGAAAGAAAGAAAGAAAAAAAGAAAAGTAAGGAAGGAAGGAAAGAAGGTAGGAAGAAAGGTAGAAAGACAGACAGACAGATAGAAAGAAAGAAAGAAAGAAAGAAAGAAAGAAAGAAAGAAAGAAAGAAAGAAAGAAAGAAAGAAGAAAAAAACAAAGAAAGAAGAAAAACAAGAAAGAAACAAAGAAACAATGAAGGAAGGAAGGAAGATAGAATGAAAAAGAAAGAACGAAAGAAAGAAAGAAAGAAAGAAAGAAAGAAAGAAAGAAAGAAAGAAAGACAGAAAGAAAGAAGGAACGGACAAACGAAAGAAAGGAAGGAAGGAAGGAATAAAGGAAGAAATAAAGAAAGAAAGAAACAAAGTAACAAAGAAAAAACAAGTCCTTTAGCTTACTAATGAAACCATGCTGAACTCTAATTAAAAAAAAATCACATACATCTATCGGCCTAAAAATATACTAACATCATTTAAAAAATCAAACAAAACAAAATAGAAAAAGAAAAAAATACATTAGAAGCCCGAAAACCAAGAAACTCTAAATCACTATACTAAAGTCTCTACAAAACTTTTAAAATGCTCTAGAAATCTGAAAAGAATACACAAGAAAACGAAATATGCCTAAGATATTCATTCATTCATTCATTCATTCATTCAATTATTTATTTATGAATAATTATGTATTTATTTTTTTTTAATTCTGCCTTTCTTTCTTTTTCTTTCTTTCTTTCTTTCTTTCTTTCTTTCTTTCTTTCTTTCTTTCTTTCTTTCTTTCTTTCTTTCAGTCTGTCTGTCTGTCTGTCTGTCTGTCTGTCTGTCTGTCTGTCTTTCATTCTGTTTTCTTTCTCTCTCTCTCCTCCGTCCTAACTTCCTTCTTCCTCCCTCCCTCCCTCCCTCCCTCCCTCCCTCCCTTCCTTCCTTCCTTCCTTCCTTCCTTCCTTCCTTCTTTCCTTCCTTCCTTCCTCTCTATCTCCCTCTCTTTCATTTTTCTTACTCTTTCCTTGTTTGTTTTTTTTTATTTCTAACTTTCTCTCTCTCTCTCTCTCTCTCTCTCTCTCTCTCTCTCTCTCTCTCTCTCTCTCTCTCTGTATGTTTCTCTCTCTGTCTTTCCTTCTCTCCCTCGTTTTTTTTTTTTATTTCATTCTTTTAGATTGGATTTTTCTGTGTATCTCTTACTGTCCTCCAGCTTCCTATAGAGACCATGCTGAACTCTAAGTAAAAAAAAAAAAATCATTTATATCTGCCTGTCAATAGTTGGCATTAAAGGCATGGTCAACACTGCCTGGCAAAACCAAAACAATGAAACTCCAAATATAAAACCCTAAATTTTTTTGGAAAAAGAGAACAACAAAAATTACAACAACAACAACAAAACCATAAGAAATACAGTAAAATACTTCAAAAAATGAAGTCAGTTAAAACATAAATTAAAACCAAAACCCTAAAATACAATATTATCATTAAAAAACAACAAACAAAACAGAATAGAACAAAGACAAAAAATAAATTAGAAGCCTGAAAACCAAGAAACTGAAATCACTAAACTAAATCTCTACAAAATTTTTGAAATACTCAAGATATCTGAAAAGAATACACAAGAAGCCGAAACATGCCTAAGATATTTATTTATTTATTTATTATTTATTAATTATTATTGTTTATTTATTTTTGTCTATTTATTTATGAATAATTACGTATTTATTTTTTAAATTCTGTCTGTCTTTCTTTTTTCTTTCTTTGTTTCTTTGTTTCTTCCTTTCTTTCTTTCTTTCTTTCTTTGTTTCTTTGTTTCTTTGTTTCTTTGTTTGTTTGTTTGTTTGTTTGTTTGTTTGTTTCTTTCTTTCTTTCTTTCTTTCTTTCTTTCTTTCTTTCTTTCTTTCTTTCTTTCTTTCTTTCTCTGTCCTCCTTTCTTCCTTACTTTATCTCTCTGTCTCCCTTTTTCTTTATTTCTTGTCTTTATTTGTTTTTTTCTATATTTCTATCTTTTCCTCACTCTCCCTTCTTTCCTCTCTTCCCTCTTTCCTACTTCCTTCATCCTTCCTTCTTTCCTTCCATCCTTCTTTCCTTCCTATCACTGTCTTTCACTCTCTCCGTCTTTTTTTTCTTTTTCTTTATTTCTTTGTTTCTTTGTGTATTCCTTTCTCTCAATTTCTCAACAGATATAAATATTTTGATATAATCCCATGCATTTTATCTGATCCCCCCTGAAAAGGCTGAAGTCAATTAAAGCTTAAATTAAAACCCAAACATTTAAATGCACTACAATCATTAAAAAAAAAAAAACACTAAAAATACAATAGAAGCCTGAAAAAAAAAGAAACTCTAAATCACTTTTATAAAAGCTCTAAAAATCCTTTTAAAATGCCATAGAAATCTAAAAAGAATACACATGAAGCCTAAATATCACTAAAATGTGTGTTTGCTTTATTTTTAATTAATTTTTATTTAATTTTGTATATTTTATAAATTCTGTCTTTTTACCTATGTTTTTATCTATGTCTCTTTCTTTTTTCCTTCCTTTCTCTCTCTCTCTCTTTCTTTCTTTCCTTCCTTTTTTCCTTCATTCCTTCCTTCTCTCTCTCTCTTTATTTCCTTCTTTCTTTCTTTCTTTCTTTCTTTCTTTCTTTCTTTCTTTCTTTCCTTAATTTTTAACTTTATCTCTATGTCCTCTATTTATTAATTTCTTTTCTTTTTTTCTATTTTTCTATCTTTTTTTCACTCTTCCCTCCTTCTTTCTTTCATTCCTTCATTCATCCTTCCTTCAATCGTTCCTTCCTCTCACTCTATCTCACTCTCTCTCTCTCTCATTCTATTTCTTTATTCCTTTGTTTCTTTCTGTACTACTTTCTCCCTCTGTCTCAAGAGATATACATATATCGAAATGATCACATGCATCCTATTAAATCATCATGGACAAAACTTAAGTCAATTAAAGCTTAAATTAAAACTTAAACACTTAAATACTCTAAAATCATTAAAAAGAAAGAAAACACTAAAAATACATTAGAAGCCTGAAAAACAAGAAACTCTCAATCAATATTCAATAAACTCTACAAATCCTTTTAATATACCATAGAAATCTAATAAGAATACACGTGGAGCCGAAATATCCCTAACACATTTTTGTTTGTATATTTATTTATTTTTAATTAATTTTGTATATTTTATAAATGCAGTCTTTTTCCCAATGTTTTTATCTTTGTCTCTTTCTCCCTTCCTGTCTTCCTGTCTTCCTCTCTTTCTTTCCTTCTTTCTTTCTTTCTTTCTTTCTTTCTTTCTTTCTTTCTTTCTTTCTTTCTTTCTCTCTCTCTCTCTCTCTTTCTTTCTTTCTTTCTTTCAGTCTTCCTTCCTTCCTTCCTTCCTTCCTTCCTTCCTTCCTTTCTTTCTATCTCTTTTTCTTGCTTGGATTTTGGAGATTGGGATTCCCTGTGAATACCCTGGAGGTCCTGGAAATCACTCTTTACACCAGACTGGCCTTCAATTAGAAATCCACCTGCCTATGCCTACCAAATGTGGGATTGAAGGCATGGATCATCACTGCCTGGCAACACTAAAACTTTTAAACCCCCAAAGTATAAACCTAAAAATTTTAAGAAAATACTTAAAACACACACACACAACACACACACAATCAAATAAAACAGTAAAACTTTAAAAAAAGGAACTAAACCCTAATAAGAACTGAAAATCAAGAAAAAAGGTTAAAATTCATAATAAACAAAGAAGAAAACACTAAAAATATACTAAAATACTTAAAGCCAAAATCCTCTAATCGCTATTCTAAAAATCTTTAAAAAATACCCATAAAACCCTAAAATTCTTTAAAGTATATATATATATATATATATATATATATATATATATATATATATATATATATATATATACATATATATATATATATATATTATTTATATATATATTCAAGAATCCAAAATAGTACTGAACATCTCTTTTTTTTTTTCTTTGATTTTTTTGTAGACAGGGTTTTTCTATGTATCCCTGGCTGTCCTGGAACTTTCACTAGACCTGCCTGACAATGAACTCTGAAATTCAAGACTTCTGCCTCTAAAGTTCTTAAATAAAAGGCATGGGACACCATAAACTGGCAACCCAAAAATTCTTAATGTAGAAAATAAATCCTTAAAATTTTTAAAAATGCTTAAGAACACACACACACACACACTAACAAACACATAGTAAAACACTAAAATATAACAGTAAATCCAAAAACAGCCTCCAAAATCTTTTAAAAAACACTATTCATACAAATAAATTTTTAAAAAACTATAAAAGACCCTTCTAAAAACGCTTAAAAACCTTTAAAAAATCCAAAAATTTCCATAGACTAACTTTCTTACGTATAGTATTTCTTTCTTTCTTTTTTATCTTTTTTCTTTTTTTCTTTTTCTTTGTTTGTTTGTTTGTTTGTTTGTTTTCTTTCTTCCTTCTTTCTTTTTTTTGTTTTTTTTTATTTCTTTCTAAATTTCTCTCTCACTGTCTCTGTTTCTGTCTCTCTGTCTCTCCTTCTCTTTCTGTTTCTTTCTGTCTCTCTCTGTCTCTCAGTCTCTCTCTCTGTCTCTCTCTGTCTCTTTCTCTGTCTCTGTCTCTGTCTGTCTCTCTCTCTCTCTCTCTCTCTCTCTCTCTCTCTCTCTCTCTCTCTCTCTCTCTCTCTCGTTCTCTCTATCTCTCTTGAATTTTGGAGTTTGGGTAACTATGTATATCTCTGGTTGACTTCAAGCTCCCTGTGGAGGCCTCAATGAACTCTAAGTAAACAAACAAACAAACAAAAAACAAAACAAAACAAACAAAAAAAAACCACAAATAAACACCAAAAAAACCAAACTAAATATACAATAGAAGCCTGAAAAAAAAGAAACTCTAAATCACTTTTCTAAAAACTCTGCAAATCCTTTTAAAATACCATAGAAATCTAAAAAGAATGCACATGAAGCTGAAATATCCCTAAAACATTTCTTTGTTTTTTTGTTCATTTATTTTTAATTAATTTTGTATATTTTATAAATTCTGTCTTTTTACCTATGTTTTTATCTATGTCTCTTTTTCTCTTTTTCCTTTTCTCTATTTGTTTCTTTCTATGTTTCTTTCTTTGTTTCTTTCTTTGTTTCTTTCTTTGTTTCTTTGTTTCTTTCTTTGTTTCTTTCTTTGTTTCTTTCTTCCTTTCTTTCTTTCTTTCTTTCTTTCTTTCTTTCTTTCTCTCACTCTTCCATCCTTCCTTCCTTCCTTCTTTCCTTCCTTCCCTCCTTCCTTCCTTCCTACATTCCTTCCTATCACTCTCTCACACTCTCTTCGTCTTTTTTCTTTTTCTTTATTTCTTTGTATCTTTTAATATTAGTTTCTCTCAATTTCTCAACAGATATAAATATTTCGAAATAATCCCATGCATTTTATCTGATCAACCAGGAAAAGGCTGAAGTCAATTAAAGCTTAAAACCCAAGCATTTAAATGCACTAAAACCATTAAAAAAAAAAAAAACACTAAAAATACAATAGAAGCCTGAAAGAAAAAAAAAAAGAAACTCTAAATCACTTTTTAAAAAACTCTACAAATCCTTTTAAAATACCATAGAAATCTAAAAAGAATACACATGAAGCCGAAATATCACTAAAACGTTTGTTTGTTTGTTTGTTCATTTATTTTAAATTAAAAAAATAGTAAATACTAAATTGTTATACAGGGCTTTGTTTCATATGATATGTATTCTATCATGCTATTCTGTTTTTTTTCTAAAGATTTATCTTCCCCTCTTATGCTTCATTTTCTAGTTTAATGAGCCACTTCCACACAACCATACACATACATGAAACCATACAAAAATTAAATCTCAAGTGCACATTGGATAGAAAACCTATGTTAATTCCTTCTTTTTCTTTGCAGTTGACTAAAATTCCATCATATATATACATACATACATACATACATACATACATACATACATACATACACACATACACACATACACACACACACACACACAAACACACACATATGTGATGGGTCTTTTGAGTATTTATTGAGGACTAGGACAGCTAGGCCCCATAATAAGTTTACTTTTTCCCAAACCTATGCACATATTTAAACGTTGCTGTACCAAATTAAGTCCAACAAGGGTTACAAATAAAAAAGGAAGAAATAAAATTATCTCTATTTGCAGAAAATATAATCCTGTGTTTAAAAGTCTTCAGCAGACAACTCAGAAAAGTGGTATGATACAAAAATCAATATTTAAAAATCAGCAGCTTCCCTTTATGCCAATAAAGAGATTTGTGAGAAAGAAATAAAGGAAATAAACCAATTCCTAATAACATTTTAAAAATTAATAATAGGGGCTGGGAGATGGTTGGCGGGAAATTACACTTGCCACACAAATGTGAGGACAAGAGTTCAGATCTCCAGTATCCAATGGTAAGAGAGTGTCGCTGCTCACCTCTAGAAACAATCTAGCTAGCTAGACAAGACAAACCCTGCTTCAGCAAATAAAGTGTAGATTTATTAAAAGAAAGCAGCATGTGGTCTCTTAACATTTGTTCTCTACATGCACATGTACATATATGCCCATACAACCAAAAATACATGCACCTACAAACATGAAAATACATTACACCCATGCCACTGATACCAACACCCCCATCTCTCTCTCTCTCTTTCACACACACACACACACACACACACACACACACACACACACACACACACACACACACACACCAGGGTGGGGTTAGCAAATATAAATAAGAAGGAAAAATTTAAGCAGGCTCCATGAGATGGTGTCTTCTAGTTCCCAGAAGATGGTGCCAGGAGAAATAACAAGACTTTCTCAATCAGCCTAACTACCTCTAGAACCTACACCATCTAGCCAAGAGACTGTTGGACCTTCCTTTTTGTTTTCTTTTTTATTTTTTTTAAGATTTATTTATTTATTTTATGTGAGTACACTGTTACTGTCATCAGACACACCAGAAGAGGGCAAATGATCCCACTATAGATAGTTGTGAGCCACCATGAGGTTGCTAGGACTTGAACTCAGGACCCCAGGAAGAACACTCAGTGCTCTTAACTGCTGAGCCATCTCTCCAGCCCATGGACCTTCCTTTTCAACAGTTTTCTGGACTGTCCCTTTGTGCACATAGTAACTGTATCCCTATCCCTTCTCAAGAAGAGTGCCTGAGACATTCCCCTAGTGACAAGAAAAGTCCTAGACTTTTCAATTCTACATAAAGGATATTGAGATATGTCCCATTTCCATTTTCTTTGGAGAGAGGTCATGAGGTCAGATCATCAGAATAATAAATACAATAAGAAACACTTTGTGCACTTCAGATACAGGGAGTTGATTCGACACCAACTAGTTTATATAAAGTAGGTCTAGAACCTTAAAAGTCAAAGAAGCACATGTTATTATTGCATTAGAGTCCCCATGCTCAGTCGATGGTTGGGTGCAAGCATCCACCTCTCTATTGGTCACGTGCTAGCAGAGCTTATTCGGCCATCAATAGGAGTAGAGGTCCTTGGTCTTGTGAAGATCATATGCCCCAATACAGGGGAAAGCCAGGGCTACGAAGTAGGAGTGGGTGGGTTGAGGATCAGGCAGAGGGTAAAGGGAGTTTTGGGGATAGGTTTTGAAATGCAAATGAAGAAAATGTCTAATAAAAGTGCCTTAAATAAAGTAAAATTAGATTAAAAAATATTGAGACGTGTGGGTGGCCCCATCCCTCAACCACATGTCATGCTTATCCACTGCATATGGTCTCTATAGGTTCTATCTCCCCTTTGTTGGGTATATCCCTGTTTACCTTCTGTAGGGGAGGATGGTCCAGGCATTCCAGGCACCCACATCTTCAGAGAACTCTAGAAAATTCTTATTTCTGGGGACTCCACTGCACTCTTGACAGCAATCTGAGGTGTCTTCTGACAAGTCTGCTCAAAATCCCTGGATGTGTTCCCTACTTAAAGATACAATAGGCTACCCTCCCATTGAAGGCCGACTAGGCCATCCTCTGCTACATATGCAACTAGAGACACAGCTCTGGGGTGGGGGTACAGGTTAGTTCCTATTGTTGTTCCTCCTATAGGGTTACAGCCTCCTTTATCTCCTTGTGTATTTTCTCCAGCTCCATCTCAATTTTTTAACCCAATATTTTTCCTGTCTAAAGGGAATGTAGGGACAAAGAGTGGAGCACAGACTGAAGGAAAGGCCATCCAGAGACTGTCCCACCTAGGGATCCTTCCTATCTTCAGACACCAAACCCAGACACTACTACTAATGCCAAGAAGTACTTGCAGACAGGAGACTAGCATGGATATCTTCCAAGAGTCTCTGCTAGCACCTGAACAATAGAGATGTGGATGTTGCTCCCAACAATTGACTGAGCGTGGGGACTCTAATGCAACAGTTAGGGAAAGAACTGAAGGAGATTAAGAGGATGGCAACCCCAGAGGATGAACAATAATATCAACTAACCAACCCCAACCCCAGAGGTCCCAGGGACTAGATGGCCAACCAAAGAATACCCATGGAGGGACCCATGGCTTCAGTTGCATATGTAAAAGAGGATTACCTTATCTGGCATCAGTGGGTGGGGAGGCCCTTGGTCCTGTGGAAGCTCAATGTCCCAGCATAGGGGGATGCTAGTGTCATGAGGCAAGAGTAGGTGGGATGATTGATCCCAAGAGTGGATTGGGATGCACCCTCATAGATGCAGGATGAGGTGAATGGCGGTATGGTGTTTGTGAAGGGGAAACCAGGAAAGTGGACAACACTTGAAATGTAAATAACATGACCAATTAAAAAATATTTTCTAGAGTTATCAGAAGACATGGAGGAATGGAGTGTCTGGAACATCCTGCTCTACAAAAAGTAAATGGATATTCCTCTTCTGTCCAATAGGTCTACTATCTTTCTCCTTCCCCAAACGCTAATACTTTTCTTCCTCTGATAACTGAGGCCTTCCAAAGTTATCCCCTTTTACCCAATGAGCTCTTATTATACCCCTCGGGGTAAGGGTACATGGAATATTTCACATCTGACTAAGGAGAATTGCTCCCTCTGCTTAGAGTGAACAGAAATCAAAAGAGAAAGCAAATCTTATAATCCCATGCCACTTCCTTGAGTAAAGTCACCTGACAAGGTGTGAGATGACTCAATTCTGGCTAGTTGAGCATAACTTGTAGGAGATAATCATACTGGGCACACCCACCTAAATGGTTTATTTATTCTGGTATTGATACAGTGTCACTTGCAGATTCAGTTAAAATGTGGAAACCCTAGACTGTGAAGAACTAAAGATAGAAGGTGAGGCAATGGGACATCATTAGTTATGGTAATCAATTTAATTTGGGCTCAGACTATTACAGAATTTTTCACACTCTGATCATCTCTTCTAGCACGTGGACCTCAAAACCTCCTCTGTTCCCAAGGGCACTCACTCCTCCCTTTAATTAAGGAGGCATCCGAACTTCCCATTCAAGCAGAGAGAACTTCAGATCATATCAGTTTGTACAAATGAAGTGTAGCCATTCATTTAATGTGAGTAGACCAATACAACAATATTATGGAGTGTGCTTCAGACTTTTTTCCTAATAAATGATGTCCAAATGTCTCCTCCAGTCCAAGGTAAACTGCAGGTTTGGTAAAGGTTCAATAAAGAAATTTAATATACATACTTTGCCAAGGAAGATTAGTACATTCTATTTTCTTTGTACAAAGGAAATTTAGGCACACGCTTTCATTTCAAAGTGGTATAATGCTAAATCTTCTGAAATAGATGGCTGCAGTTCAACCTATGAAGTAAAAAGTCATTCAGATGTTCTTTTTTTTCTTTTTTTCTCGAGGAAAATTTAAAACCTCTGAGAAGGATTTCCTCAGAGAAACCACTTCTATCAATAGAGACCTCAATTCTATTCCTCTTAGAGGTCTTAAGGTTTCCTTTCTGACCTGGATGGCCAGAAATGCCCAAATGACCAAAGAGATGACAGGCCTCCTTCATATGACTGAGCCTGCTGCAGACTTTCCCCCATTTGCCCAAGGTGGTCTAAAGTACTGACTTAGTAGAAAGACCCTCACAATTTCTGTTTCTTTTAAAGTGGGATAAAGTCATTTCCCTTCAGACTAAAGAGGCCCTAGCAAAATAAGCCTTATGTCATTCCCTCTGTAGAATCTAGAATCAGATCTTGCTTTTGCTTAAGCTTGGCCAGGCATTTTTAAGTCAAGTAGTGCAGAATGACCTCAGAAGTTGAACTTATGAAAATTGGCTCCTCAAATTATCCTATTTTCCAGAATTCTCACACTATCCCATTTTTATGAAAGATGATCAGAACTTCCCCTAGGAAAGGTGGCTCTCCGGCCTTTTTGCACTTACAAATAATACCCTAAAACTTCCCTCTCCATCTAAGGTAAGTCAATAGAATAACTGGATTTTAGTATTGAAATCTCAGAAGTTTCATTTTTCCCAAGGGGATCATGATCAAAGGTTCCTCAGAGCATTCCCTACTTACATATGGTCCTCAAATATAACCCTCACATGGTGATCTTTAGATCATTTCCCTCTAACGATGACCTCTAAGAAGATGTATGTGTGACCAAAGAGACTTAACTAAATTCTAATCTGTGTTAACAAGAGACTCAAAACTTAGGTCATCTATCCTTTGTACCATCCTACATGCACACACCACTATAATTGATGATAAGCTTTAAGATCACTTAGAGACTTATAATCATGACTGATGAATAATGCTTGAATTGCTGCCAGGCCTACTATGGTGGATCTGAGGATGGGAATATTCTAAGCTGTGATGCAGTTCCACCTCCCCTGCTCAAGGTAGGTCACTCCTTTATCCTTAAAGAAATTTGGGACTTTAAACAGACTCTAAGTCTGCTTTAATCTTCTACTCCTAAACATCAATTCTTAGAACACCAATTTCTGTCCATTATCTATCAAATGCACCCTCTGCATATAAGAGGGTCCAATATATATCTTATAAGACTGACAGAGTCTGAGATCATCTGTACATGCCCCAGGCCCCAAACTCCACTTCCAGTCCAAAATGTCTTCAATAATTTCACTCTCTGACCAGGAAGGATTCCAACCTATTCTCTATCTGATGGAGGGCACAAAAATTCCACTTAACTGTGTCTCACATCTAACTCCTTATCTGAAAGGAAAATCAGAATGACTCCTTTTGTTCCAGTGGTCCTCAAATTCACACCCTCTGTCCAAGAGGTCTGTAAATGTCATCCTGTCATACCAGAGCTCCAGTGCCCCTCCCTGTGCCTATGGGAGTCTCAGACACTACACATTTACACATAAATATTTCCTATTCCACATCTGTCTACAGGGCAAAAAAACTTTCTCCTAATTTCTACTTTGGTCTGAAATTCCACTTTTGTCAAGGGAGATTCAGGCCTACCCTCTATTGTAAAGTATCAATAGATCTTGTCCTATTGACTTGGTGTTTCTGCTGTATTCCCAACACTCTGGGTTTATTTCCAACCTTCTTTCTGCTACATTTAGGCTAGGCATTCTTTCTCTGAAGAAAGGGACCTTGTACTTACCTCATTTGACCAAAAGTTTCATAGAGTAAAGATATCCATTGAAAACTGTTATAATAATGCAAGATTTGCTGCCTGAACTTACACAAGGAAGTCCATATAGAATATGAATATTCTACACAAAGAAAAGATTTGAAGCTGATCAAGTAGTACTGGATCTTCCTCTGCTTCAAAGGGCATTTATGTTTTATCGAATGGAAAATGGTCTTTATATTTTTATTAAACAAAAGACAGAGATATTACTACTCTCACAAATAGGTACAGAACTTCACCTTTACACAATTTTCTTAGAAATTTTACTTATGATCTGGGTGCTTCAAAACTCTTATTCACATGAATGACAACATTATCCTTTTTCGGAAGGGCACAACAGTCCTACTTAAATATTGGTACCAGCATAGTGGTTTATTCCTGTGACAACCTGACCATGTTTTGAGGAATTCTGTGTAAGGACTTTGGACCTTTGGGCTTGAAGATCCATTCATTGTTAGTAGCTCTGTCTGATATTGTGTAGGAGCTTGAAAGATAATTTTGAAAACTGTAGAAGATAGAGGTCTGGCTTGTGAAATTTCAGAGGGAAAATTAAAGAGATTTTCAGGGCCATTGCTGTTTTTGATTGTGAAATTCTGTAGTTCTGCTTAGCTGAGGCCAAAGAATCAGCTGTGTTTAACAAGATACCTGAACAACTAAAGCAAAAACTTTGCATTATTAGGACTATTGATGCTGGTTATCTGGAGCTAAGAAATTAGCAGTGATTGAGAAGAGACCAGCATCATTGAGGCGATATCTTCTGGGAAGTGTTTTTTTTTTTTTTTTTTTGAGAACACAGAGGTTGTGTTCCAGAGATAGCCAAGTTTGTACCTTGTGCTGTGGCTGGACTTGGTAATGTGTAAGAGTCACCCAGGTGGTACTGGGTTTGAAGGCATGAAGCGGTCATGCAGAGCAGCTGAGGCTTGGCACTGTGAGAGGCCATGGAAGCCATTGGTGAAGATGCGCCTCAGTTGCCTCAGTTGCCCAGGACTGAAGGGGTCATGCAGTGTTTTGGAGATGCCAGTACCCTGAGATGACCACCAGGAGCAGCAGCAGCAGTGGAATACAGGCATCTGGAGTCTAGAGGACGATGTGTGTGCTACAAAGGGCATGGTTGAAGAAGTGACCCAAGCCCTTGGAGGGGCCCAGAAGATTGTGAGTTGAATCCCAGAAATTGGATGGTTGGAGATTGATTTTTGCTTTTGATTGTGACTGTGCCCTGATATTTTCCCTCTTGAAGGAAGAAACTATTTTAGTGGAGACCACAGTTAAGAGACTTTTAATTGTAAAAATCTTTGGATTTTAAAAGAGATGGATATTTTAAAGAGATTGAAATTTTAAGAATATGTAAAGACTGAGGGACATTTAAAGTTATTTAGACCTTGAGGATGAATAAGAATGTAAGGGTTGAGGCTTACTAGAGATGTGTTTGTGTGTCAAATTGACAAGGGGTCAATTGTACTGGCTAGTTTTGTGACAACATGACACAGCTGGAGTTATCACAGAGAAAGGAGCTTCAGTTGAGGAAATGCCTCCATGAGATCCAACTAACTGTAAGGCATTTTCTCAATTAGTGACCAAGGGGGAAAGTCCCCTTGTGTGTGGGACCATCTCTGGGCTTGTAGTCTGGGTTCTATAAGAGAGCAGGCTGAGCAAACCAGAGAAAGCAAGCCAGTAAAGAACATCCCTCCAAGGCCTCTGAATCAGCTCCTGATTTCTGACCTGCTTGAGTTCCAGTTCTGAACTTCCTTGGTGATGAACAGCAGTATGGAAGTGTAAACTGAATAAACTCTTTCCTCCCCAACTTGTTTCTTGGTCATGATATTTGTGCAGGAATAGAAACCCTGACTAAGACAGGAACAGAACTTCATCATTACACAATTTTCTTAGAAATTCTGCTTATGATCTGGGTTCTTCAAAACTCTTATTTAAAGAAGGACAACATTACCCCTTTGTGGAAGGGCACAACAGTCCTATTTAACTCCAAGGATGCCCATATCCTCCCAATTATTATATTGGAAGATTTAAACATTCTCAACAAAGAATGCTCCACACTTGGCCTGTGGAATCAAGGAAATCCCACAGATTCACTACCTTCATAGAGAAACTCCTACCAACAGCTTCTAACTTCTGTGGCCTGGGAGGCAATGATCTGACTGAAGGAATCTCAGAGAACACAGGCATGATGTCCCAAATAGAAGATTATCATGGCAAAGGCACATCAGATTACTATATTTATTCTGATTTCTTAGCGGGAAATGGTCTGTGCTTCATGCAGAAGAACATCTAGAAGGACATATATTTTTGGAAAGCACTGATCCAGAGACAACTGAATTGTCACCTATTAGAAAACTGCTAAGACTGCTGCTATGACTATTATGGACATTCAGAAGATCTGTATCCTAGATTGTGATTGCAAGTTTGGAGCTAATAAAGGAATAAGAACCCAAAAATTCCTATAATTCTTAAGATATCAATCAACCTTCAACTTCTGCTCAATAGGGCTACAGGTATACAACTGAGAGATGCTGAAGCTATTCTATATAATCCTGGGGAGCTCCTATATCATCCTTCTACTTTAGAGCATCTGAGATTTATCACCTGCACCCAGAGGAGCAGAGACAATTCCTCTTCTGCACACAGGGAACTTGGGTTTACCTCTACCTACCTAAAGCACTATGTGTATCCTTTTGACTGAATTGGCATTTAGACTATCCCCTCTCCCTAATTGTAGCCCGACTATTCTTATATACCAAATTATCTCAGAACTGCCTGTTGTAATAAAGAAATCCTGTCCACCAATATCCAAAGGGTCCTTCAGACCTTCTAAGTATGACCTGTGTGAGTGAATTTACTATCTCTATTTAATATTAATTGGGCCCCAGATCCTTCTATTGTGACCAAAGTGATTCCAAATCTACTGTATTTATCAATGGTGCTCAGATCTCATTTTTCCCAAGTAATCTTCAAATATGCCTCTCTAGCCAATGAGGACCTCAAATTTTTCTCCTCTGAGGCAGGGACCTCAGATGTTCTCCACCAAAACTTTAGGTCCTGAAATGTATCAATTCATCTGAAGAGACCCCCAGACCACCACCTAGACTTAAAGTAGCAAAGCTCAAGCATAGCAAGTACATGCATAACAAGTACAGCCCAGAATAGAAGCTCACAGCCTCAAGGCAGAAACCAAAATGAGATGTCCCCCATCATCCTTACCTAACCCTAGCAGCCGAACATATGCTTGGTAAGGAGAACCAGCATAGGTTTCTCATCAAAATTTAAATCAAGGTTTTTTGATCCAGCTTCTTGACTGACCCAGCAGCACATTTACTGCAGTGGACAGATGGTCTATGATGAGGAGCTAGAACCAGATCATGTAGTACCTGGAATGTGCCCCACTGAATGAAGTAGGTTAGGACACTGAACTCATGTCAAGGAAAATGTATGCAAACTTTCAACTCTACTCAAAGAATCTTGTTAATTTACCTTTATAAAGGGGTCTCAAATTTCTTCTCCCCTTCCCAGGAAGTCTTCAAATATTCCCACTTTGACCCTGGAAGTCCTCGATTTTCTCCATGCCTTTTGGGGTCTGATTTCTTTCCCAGGTCCTTTTGCAAGACTCATGCACCTCACCTTTGACCATGTAATCCCCAGTCATATATCTCTGACTTCTTTTGGGAGCATTCAGGGTCTGGATATGAGGTCTGCAATAATGCCCACATTGTCCATTCTTTTCTCACACATACTCTTTATGGGTATTGGGAACTTCAAACTCCACCTCTGGTGAAGAGAATTTCAGACAGTCCATTCGCATTTTGTGGGGTCTCTATACTTATGTCTTTATCCACAGGACCTCTGGATTTAGCTTCTGGTCACACAGGTCTGCCACTTTGCTTAAAGAGATATCTTATTTACACAATGTGGACAAAGAGGCTTTGGGCATTCTCCTGCTCATCAATATAACAATCCTCCAGTGAGGGTTGAGGTCTACAGAGAAAAAGGAGAGACTGGAATAGCATGTGGCATTTTAAGGACATTCATCATCAAAAGTGTGGTTCCAACCTTAGTGTCCAGACATGGATGGTTGAACACAAAATTCAAGGGCTGTCAAAGTAATAGACACGCACCCACCCATTGTTGTGAAACAATATTCAGATTGCTCCACATAATCCTGAAGATGCCACAGATGATATGGTTAACTATGTTTTTTCCTGGAATGCAAGGTTGGTTTACTATATGAAAATCCATTAACATAATCCACCATATAACCAAAGTCAAAGAAAAAGTCACATGATCATCTCCTTAGATGCATAAAAAGCATTTGACAAAATACAACTCCCCTTCATGTTAAAAGTATTGGAGAGATCAGTAATTCAAGGTCCATACCTGAACATAATAAAAATATTTTACTTTTTTACTGCAAATCTACATCCAATATCAAATTAGTTGAAGCTAACCCACTGAAATCAGGGACAAGAATGAGCATTCTCCCCATATCTATTCAATATATAGTTGTCCTACACCTCATTCTGTAGACAGGCTGTCATTAAACTCATAAATCCCCTACCTCTTTCTCAAAAGTGCTGGGTTAAAGTATGGGCCATCTTTACTTGACAACCTTAAAACTATGAAATACCAATATTAAAACCCTCAAATTTAGATAAATATTCATGAACATAAACAAACAAACAAACAAAAACCTAAGAAGACCATTGAAATAAAAAATAAAAAATAAAATAAAAATAAATCCCTGAAGCCTAAATAAAAGCCCACAACTCTGATATAAATTAAAATTCATTTTAAAAAAACTGAATATACCTTGGAAGCAAGAAAAATGAACAAACAACACTTCTAAAGCTCTCTTCCTAAAACCCTACAAACAATAAAAAAAAAACTAAACTAAACTAAAATTCTAAAAGAAAACTTGAAGTCAAAAATGGCCTTAAAGTCCAAACTTTTCTTTCTTTCTTTCTTTCCTTTTTCTTACTTTTTTCTTTCTTACATTTTTCTCTTTCTTTCTTTCTTTCTTTCTTTCTTTCTTTCTTTCTTTCCTTTTTCTTCCTTTCTTTCTTTCTTTCTTTCTTTCTTTCTTTCTTTCTTTCTTTCTTTCTATCTATCTTTCTTTCTTTCTTTCTTTCTTTCTTTCTTTCTTTCTTTCTTTCTTTCTTTCTATCTTTCTTTCTTTCTTTCTTTCTTTCTTTCTTTCTTTCTTTCTTTCTTTCTTTCTTTCTTTCTCTCTCTCTCTCTCTCTTTCTTTCTTTCTTTCCTTTTTCTTTCTTTCTTTCTTTCTTTCTTTCTTTCTTTCTTTCTTTCTTTCATTCTTTCTATCTTCGTTCCTTCCTTTCTTCCTTCATTTTCATTCTATCTTTCTTTTTTTTTTTTCTTTTGAGTTTTGGGTAACTTGGTTTCTCTATGTATGTCTGGCTCTCCTGGATAGCACTCTGTACAACAGGCTGGCCTCGAACTCAAATATTTCCTGTCTCTTCTGCCCAAGTATGTGTGAAAGACATGGACCACAATGACTTGGCAATCGTGAAACTATGAAAACCACACATAAAAAAAATCCAAAATTTTAAATTTATATTCAAGAACACACACACCCAAGAATTCCAAATAGCATTAAAATACTAGTAATAAAACCCCAAAGACTAAATAAAACCAAAAACGCTCAATCACACTAAAATCCTTTTCAAAACCAGAAAGAAAAAAGAAATAAAATATACACCAGAAGTCTGAAAACAAAATAATAAATAACAAATACATCTAAGACACTCTACTAAAAACTCTACAATCCCTACCAAAAAAAAAAAAACACTTAAAATACATTAGAAGTCAAAAACAAACAAACAAAAACTCTAAAAATCTCTTCTAAAAACACTACAAACCTAAAAAAAAAACAAAAATATAAAAAACAAAACAAAAAAAAACTAAAAGTCTAAAAGAAAACAAGAAGCCAAAAATTGCCCTAAAGTTCAAATCTTCCTCATTCCTTCTTTTTTTTGTTTGTTTGTTTGCTTTTTCTTTGTTTGTTTGTTTGTTTCTTCCTTTCTTTCTTTTTTTATTTCTTCCTTTCTTTCTTCCTTGCTTCCTTTCTCTCTCTCTCTCTCTCTCTCTCTCTCTCTCTCTCTCTCTCTCTCTCTCTCTCTCTCTGTATCTCTCTGTATCTCTCTCTCTCTCTCTCTGTTTCTTTTTTCTCTTTTGAGTTTTGGGAGACTTGGTGTATCTGTGTATCTCTAGTCCTCCTGGAAGGCACACTGTAGAACAGGCTGGCCTCCAACTCATATATCTCCTACCTCTTCCTCCCAAGTGCTGATTTAAAGTCATGGGCCACCATTACCTGGCATCTGTAAAACTATGAGAAAACAAAATTAAAACACCTAAGTTTTAAATAAATATTCAAGAACACACACAACACTGAAAACTAAGAAAAATATTATAATACTAAAAAATAAAATCCCAAAGACTAAATAAAACCCCAAAATGATCAAATACACTAAAATTCTTTCAAAACCAGAAAAAAAATGAGAAGTCTGAAAACAAACAAACAAATTTTAAAAACACACTACTGAAAAACCTACTAACCCTGAAAAAAAAATCCCTAATATTCTAAAAAAAGAAAATACACAAGAAGCCAAAAATGTTCCTAAAATTGTTTTTTTTTTTTTTTTTTTGTATCTGTTTTTGTGTCTTTCTTTATTTTGGCATTAAAGGCTAGCTCCACCAACACCAACCTGGTTTCTTTTTTGGAGTTTTTAAGACTGTGTATCTCTTTATCTGGGTCTCTGAGTGTCCTGGAACTCACTCTGTAGACCAGGCTGGCCTTGAACTCAAAAATAACCTACCTCTTCATCCCAAGTGCTGGGTTTAAAGGCGTGGACCACCATTGCCTGGCAACCTTAAAAGTATGAAATACCAAAATTTAAACCCCCAACTATAAATAAATATTCTAGAACAACAACATCAACAACTTTAAGATCATTAAAATACTAAAAATCAAACAAACAAACAAAAAATCCCTGAAGCCTAAAATGAAACCTCAAAACCCTGAAACGAACTAAAAATCCTTTTAAAAAAATAAAAAATAAAACAAAAATAAGAGCACATTAGAAAACAAAACAATTACATAAAGAAGTTCCTTATGTTAGTCACTGTTCTATTACTGGCAAGAGATACCTTGACCAAGGCAATTATTATAAGATAAAACATTTAACTGTGGACTTCTTTAGAGTCTCAGAGGCTTAATTCATCATGATCAGTGCATTAAGAATGGGAGAATGCAGGCAGATGGTTGAGTATTAGTTAAGAGCTACATTCTCATCCATAGTCAGAAAAGGTGACTCTGAGATTGGTATGGGCTTTTGACTCCTCAAAGGCTACACTCACTAAAACACTTCTTCAAACAAAGCCATGACTCCTAATCTTCTCAAATGTAATAACAATCCGTTGTGACTAAACATTCAAATATATATATACCTATGTGATTCACTCCATTTAATAAATTAAACCAGCTGCTACCAGATAGTGGGAAGGATGGCAAGAATGAAATGGGTATCAGATGTAAGGTAACATTGATGTATAGAAAATTATTGTAGGTTCTCAAGAAAAACTCTTAGGGACTACTCCAATGTTAAGCCAACTGAAAAGTTTAGAATTAGGCAGGATCTCAAATATAATAAAAGTACAATATAGTAAACTTGTGCTAAAGGATTAAGTTTTACCTTGTGAAATAACTTATTTTCCTTACACTTCAATTTTATTGACAATATTATTCATTCCTAAAGAAAGTGTTTTCATTATTGTTCTCTTTGTGCCATGTATGGAAATAGTACATTTATTCAAAGAGATGATAATTCTTAGAGAATAAAACACCCACATTTCATGTGCAATTTAACTCATTTAACTACAGACATCACAGAGCCTAGATAACTATAGTAAGGACCTATTGTGATGGCTACTCTTAGTTGTCAAATTGACTACCTCTGGAGTGAACTACAATCGAGAAATTTAGAACAAACCTGTGGGATTTCTTGGCTGGGAGGGACTTGGGTTGAAGTTGGTGAATCCAATTCTAATCCAGACCATTGAGTCAGGAAGAAACATGCTATTAATCTAGATCTTGAGGCAGGGATGCACTCCTCTGCTGGAGCTTACAAAAGGACATGGAAAAATAAAGCTTTTTGTTCTTTGCCTTCTTATTCTTGCCTTGGTAGCAAGTGCATTCCTTCTCTGGCATATCATCCCCCAACCCCACTGTGTGTGTGCATGTATCCATGTACATATGTGTGTGTGTCTCTGTGTGTGTTTACCTGTGTGTGTAGCTGTGTGTATGTATGTGCCTATGTGTACATGTATGTGCTTGTATATGTATGTAAACAGAAAGATAAGTTCTGTTTCCCTAGAGAACCTTTACTAACCCACTTATAAAAATATTTTTTGTTAATTACAAAGGCCGCTTGTTACAGGAATGGTGGCCTTGACAGCTAAGAGAGTTCTCAAGCGGAATTTTCATATGTGTATGTGAAACACCGAAATTTGTCCATGTTCAGAAAAGTGATAGAATACGGTTTGACCCGGCTTCCAGTGACAACTTCTATGGATGGTCATAACACTTTGATTCCAAAAAGGAAAATCATTTTGGAATAGTGAATCTTTAAAAAAATAAAAATAAAAAAGAAAGCTATTTCTTGACAAATAATATCCATAGGCAATTGATCACTTTCATCAGCATGTTATGAAGCTACATTTTTTATGTTTACTTATTTTTATTGGATATTTTATTTATCTGCACTTCAAATGTTATCCCCTTTCCTGGTTTCCCCCCTTTCAGAAACTCTGTATCCCATCCTTTCTCCCCCTGCTCAAAAGATTGTGTTCCTCCACTCACCCACCCACACTCACTTCCCTGCTCTCAACTTTCCACTACTGGGGCATCTATCAAACCATGAAGCTATATTTTATATCTTCACATCCAACATTTTCCAGCTTTGAACTGGTTCCATCCATTGGATCAGGGAGAAAAGCAAAAAGAACATTATGTGCTTAGCTGCAAATGTGAAGATCTGAAGGGATTTTTGGAATGCAGCTTCCTTTTTGGTTTTTAATTTATTCTTAATATTTCAGCCTTCCATTTGGAGAGGAATAGTTGGCCATGATTTGTAACATAGCAATGATGCCATAAACATTAAATATTCCTCTAGATTGATTCTATACATGAACTGTGGGAAAAATTATGGAGACACTTAAAATCTTCCTTTTCAAAGGAATAATATTAAAACGAGGAAGTAATAGACAATCAACTTCATTATATTTAAAGGATAGTGACAAGGACAGACATTGCCAAAAGAAAAGAAAAAATCTAAAATTTGATCTGTGTGCTTTAAATATTGGGAAAAAATCCCAATATTAAATGCTTTCTCAATAGAAGCAAAAAATGGGAGATATATACTTAACTATTCATAAAAAAAAGAAACAAAAATGGTTGCCAGAAAAAAAAAATCATCTAAGTGTGTGTGTGTATATGTATGTGTGAGTGTGTGTGTGTGTGTGTGTGTTTCTTTGTGTGTTTTGCATATATGGAACTGTGGAATAAATCCAATCTGGCAAGTGATATTGTAAATTATGAAAACAAAATATACTATAATCACAAAATGGATAAAGAAGAAACTACTATTGTATATTACAGCATCTGGAAAACAGTATTATGAGAAATAAAAGAGAAAACCAACATATTATAACATTAAGTGGGTTACCCAGAAATGAGGAGTAACTGCTTAAATGGGATACAAAACACAGAAGATGATGACACATTACCTAAATAATTATTACTATGAGAAATAATCCTGGAAATGCATTTTACATTAAAATGGTTCATGTTATAAGTGAAACTCAGTGAAGCTCTTATTTTAAATTTTTTCTTTAGAGCCCTTTTGTAAAATATACAAACCCATAGACATTTAGTTTTACCTTTAGGATGTATCAACTTTGTATCACTTTCCCCTTTCAGGCCTATTACAAACAGTGAAGATTAATATGAAATTCATCTAAAGTATGAAATGAATTTATTTTAAAACATTCAAGGAAATTTCCAGGAAAATAACTTGGTTTTAACAAAATTCAAAGAGATGTAACATGAAAAGACAGAAACAAGGAAAAGGCTTCCTTTTCTATTATTATAACTATTTTACTATTCCTTTTGGGGGCCCTAGAGCACAAATAGAAAGTCTATGGGCAGGCCTCCTTTTTACATGGAAAGCATTAAAACCTTTGAGGGAAAAATCAGACACTATCCCTGCCCCCTGCCCACCCCCCTCCACGCTTCCCCACTCCCACTTCTGTTTAGGATACAAGGCAACTCCTGCGTTGACTCTAGTTATAATGCTTGTTACAATTTCGTCACTGTTGTGCAATAATTTCCCTCTACTCCCTGAGGACAGCTATGCCCCCACCATTTGTGCCTAGGCCAGTGTTTATCCAACAGTCAAATCACCTCCATCCAGCCTATCTACCATGAACACTGCCAGCCTCGATGTGAAAAAGGATAATATAAGAAACCAATTTCCGGAAGGGTTCAAAATCGATGCCACCAGGAACGAACAGGATGCCAGTAAGATGTATATCAGGAGACTTTCCCAAGAAATGAGCAAGCAGGTACTTCTGGAATACTTGTCTAAGTTTGGTGAGGTAATAGACTATATTATAAAAACAGACCCAAATACCGGTCTGTCTAGGGGATTTGGATTTGTGATTTTCAAAGACAGTGCCACAGTAGAGAAGGTGCTTCGAGTGAAAGACCACAAAGTTGATGGCAAGAAAATAGAATTTAAAAGGGCTAAAGACCTGGAATCTCAATTCTCCAATAAAAAGATTTTTGTGGTTGGGCTGAACCCGCGGATGTCTGAAGAAAAAATAAGAGCTTACTTTGGCACATTTGGGCAGATAGAGGGTATAGAGCTTCCACTGTGTTCAGACACGCAGGAAAGAAGAGCTTTCGGCTTTATCAAATACAGGGATGAAAACCCCGTTAGAAAGGTCTTAGAAACCAGGTACCATTTCATTGGCTCCAGTCGTTGTGAAGTTAAAATGGCATACCCTAAAGAAAATCCAGCTAGACAGCTGAATAAAAGAAAGACTATAGCTAAGGATAGGACAAGAAAATCAGTTCCAGCTGTGGAGTTAGAAAACAATTGGAGAGGAGGAGGCAGCCCAAGCTTCCAAACTATGGCTAACCCCGATGCTCACGAAGCCAAACAAGATGCCCACAGAGCTGACTCATATACTTCTAGAGCAAACTCGGATATACCTTTGGCAAATGCCCGTGGTTTCAGAGATTTCCCCCAATGCTTTCCAGGCGAATTCCAATGTTTTTGTGAGAAATTCAACTGCTTTCATGGCAAGCAGTAATGCTTTGAGGTCAAGCTAAAATACTGTATGGTTAAGCCACTGTGCTCTGTGAGGCAAACCCAAATACTTTCTTGGCAAGCCAGTATACTCTTGGGACAGTTCCAAACACCTTAAGAACAAGCCAATACACTTTGGGAACATATCCAATTTCCTTAGGAGTAAGCCAGTATGCTTTGGCAGCGTACACAAATACTTTCGGGATAAACCAATGTATTTTGGTGGAAATCAAAATGCTTTCTGGACAAACCAGTATCCTTTCGGAACATACTCAGATGCTTATGGGATAGGCCAATATGCTTCTGGGACAAGTCCAAATGCTTTTGGGGCAGGCCAGTGTAGTTTGTGTAAAAATTCAGATTCCTGCAGGACAAACTGCTATGCTCTTGTGGCAAATCCATACAATATCTGGACAAACTACTATGTTTTCGCAACAAACCCAAATGGTTTCAGGACACGCCAATATGTTCTTGGGGCAAACCCAAATGCCTTCGGATCAAATCAGTATTCTGTGGGAGCAACACAAAACAATTTTGGACCAAATCAACATAACTTCGGAGCAAATGGAAACTTTTCTGGGGCAGCTGGAAGTGGTGGAATCACTCGAGGAAATAATTTTTCTCAAGTGTATGGCAATTTCCTGAATGTCTGCAATACACTGCCAGCTTTCCACGGCTCTAATGGCGATTATTTCTCCCTCTACAGTTATGGGGTTTATGACTTAAGATTTGCACCTAATTACAATGTGCAAATAAGCCAGTCAACTCTCCTTGGTAATGATTACCAGCGAATTTATTGAGCATTTTGGAGCCTAACTACAAAGCCTTTATCGAAGGACCATGCTGTCCAACAATGAAAAATTCAGTAACTTATATGAAATGGCCCAACTACTGATTGATTGGACATTGCCACTATTTGCAGCAACTTTTGTAGTATTAATACATTTTCCATCACCTTTTGACATTGGAGCTACAATAAAAAGACAAAGGCTTGAATCTATCTTGCTGAAAGTTTTTAAGGAAAATAAACATTGAAAACATTTATTTTTGAGTGACTTCTGTTTTTAATTGGGTTATTTTTTTGACCTTTACTTGTGCGTTGCTGAAGAGAGGAAAGAGAGTTTTGTTACTGCACCTGCTTTTTAATTCTGTGTCGGTGTGTTTGGGTTAAATTTACTCATACAGTCGATTCAACTAGTTAATTTCAGTGAATAGAAACAAATTGCTTCTGAATACTTTCTGAAAAACTATATGTATATGTTTGTTGCTTGTCCCAAATGTACACATTCTCATGATGTCAACCACATTCACTTTTGCAAAACGATGTGTAGTTTTGTGAAATCTATTGTTGGTTTATCTGGGAATTTCCCCTTTACCTTATGACAACACAGTATGACAAGTTTATAGTTTCCTAATTAGAAATCATCAGCTTTACTCCTTGTTCTTTATTCTGGCACTCTTTTTACCTTTATTTTGAGACAGAGATTAATTAAGTTACATAGGCTACCCTTTAACAAGGTGACTTTGAACTTGAAATCCTTCTGCCTCAGCATTACTTGGTTTTATTTCTAAATATTCAGTGATTTTTCTCCATCAGTCTACCTTCTATTTACAGGGATTTATTCTATGTCAGAAATTAAATACAGGGAAACAATACCTAGAGCATAGAAATATAGCAAAGTATTAAAAAAATTTTACAAAAGATGGCTTGCCCAGCCATCTAAAACATATCTTGGCCTGGGGCTTACAGGAGGGATGGGTGAAGTGAGTTGGCCTTTGCCAATACTATTCGAGAAGGCATACGAAGTTGAGAATAAAGATAGCACTCATCAGAGTAACACACCAGTTTCTTGTTTGTTTGTTTGGCTATTTAGTATGATATTGTGTTTGCTTGTTTGTTTGTTTAAGAGGAGAAACAGGGTATGTGCTTGATTACTAGGAAAAGGGTAGTATAAAGGACTTCAACATACTCAGCAGCAACATAACAAACCATCAATGTGAATTTTATACATTTAAATTTTTCTAATAAATAATTGTTGTTTAAAAATAGTGTTTTAATGCTAAATATAATATTTAAATACTATCAAAAGTCTGTCACAGCTTGTAATCAAAACATTTACCGGTACTTTTATACATTGCTCTATGCATTTCCTTAAACTGGAATCTACTATAATTTAATTTATAGTGTATCTCAATTATAATGTTTTATTTCAAAACAATAATAAATTAATGTTTTATTTCAAAAGCACAACATACATGGCTACTGTCTGTCATGTTGAAATTGCAGACTCAAAACAGACCAACATCATTTACGAGGAGTATTTCTATCTTTAAAATATTAAGAAGAATTTCAAAAAGACGTTAAAAAAGAAAGATACAGGCCATCAAAAATATGGTATATACCTAATGGAAAGCAAAGAGATTTTCAGTACATGCTGAAATCAATTTCTATTTTTCAGATAACTTCTGATAAAAAAGGGAAGACAAGCAAAAAATCAAAATTCTGATAATTTTGTTATGTAAGAATAAATTTTAAGGAGACACTGAAATTTACTAAGTACCATAAAATTTAGAGAAATATCTCTAAATATCCTGAAAACAACAACAAGAACAAAAAATAACCTACTCTTTACTTTTGTATTATCAGTAATATTTAGCAACCACTTTTTCACAAAGTATTAGATTAGAAGGATGATTGATGACATAAGACCAAAACTGAAAAGTATATTTTTGTGTAAAACAACATGAAAGACAAGAGAAATTACTGGAAACAAAGGATAAGAATGCTACTTTCACATTTACCTAAAATTTTTTATTTTGTAAAAAAATTAATACTGTATCTTTGAAGGGAAATATTAATATACAACATATAAATAGATTTTGTTAAAATATGAAGACTATATATGACACTAATTTTAAAACAAATTTACTATGAAAAAACAAAATAAAACACCAAAATTTTAAAGAAATATTCAAGGACACACATACCACAAAAAAACTTAGAAAAACATTAAAATACTAAAAAATAAAATCCCGAAAACTAAATAAAACCCAAACTCTAAAACACACAAAAAATCTTTTCAAAATCAGAAAGAAAGGATAAAAACACATAAAAAATATACTAGAAGCCAGAAAACCAACCAACAAACAAACTTTAAAACATGCTACTAAAAACACTATAATCACTTGTTTGTTTGTGTGTGTGGGGGGGGATGAGGAATACAGAAGAAGCCAAAAATGTCCCTAAAATTGTTCTCTTTTTTTTGTTTCTGTTTTTGAATCTTTCTTTTGGGATTAATGCTACCACACCTAGCTTTTTTTTTTTTTTTTTTTTTTTTTTTTTGAGTTTTTGAAGACTGTAATTCTCTTTGTTTCTCTGGTTTTCCTGGAAGTCAGTCTGTAGACTCGGCTGGCCTTGAACTCAAAAGTCACCTACCGGTTCATCCCAAATGCTGGGATTAAAGGAATGGGCCACCATTGCCTGGCAAACCTAAAACTATGAAACACCAAAATTAAAACACTAAATTTTTAAATAAATATTCAAGAACACACACACACACACACAAATAATTTAAAAATTAAAACCTAAGAAAAACATTAAAATAATAATAATAATAATTAAAAAAAGATAAACCTGAACTTAAATAAAACCCCAAAATTCTAAAAGCACACTATGATGCTTTAAAAATCTAGAATAAAATATGGAAAGGACACTGGTAGTCTGAAAAAACAAACAAACAAACAAATAAACAAACAAACAAAAAACGAACACACATATAAAAACCCTACAAACTATTTAAAAAAAAATAAAAAACTGCTAACATTATTAAAAAAAATGCAAAGGAAGCAAAAATTATCCCTACAACACTACATTTTGATTTTATTCTTTCCTTCTTCCTTCTTCCTTCTTCCTTCTTCCTTCTTCCGTTTTCCTTCTTCCTTCCTTGATTCTTCACTCCATCCCTCCTTCCCTCCCTCCCCATCTCTCTCTCTCTCTGTTTCTTTTTTATATTTTGAGATTTGGGAGAATAAGTTTAAAGGCATGGGCCACCATTGCATGGCAACCCTAAAACTCTGATCACCAAAATTAAAACCCTAAATTTATAAATAAATATTGAAGAACAAACATTCACAGACACACACACACACAAATATATATTAAAAATTAAAAACCTAATAACAGCATTATAATAAAAATAATAAAAAAAAATGGGACCTGAATAAAACCCCAAAACTCTCAAAGCACTCCATGATTCTTTAATAAACTATAAAACCACACTTAAAGGACACTGGTAGTCTGGAAAAAATAAAAATTAAAAAATAAAAAGAGAACACATTTATAAACCCTACAAATTATTTAAAAAAAAAGCTAAAATTAAAAAAAAAACAAAATGCAAAGGAAAACCAAAATTGTTCCTAAAACTCTTTACATTCTTTATTTCCTTCCTTCCTTCCTTCCTTCCTTCCTTCCTTCCTTCCTTCCTTCCTTCCTTCCTTCCTTCCTTCCTTCCCTTTCTTCTTCTTCTTCTTTTCTTCTTCTTCTTCTTCTTCTTCTTCTTCTTCTTCTTCTTCTTCTTCTTCTTCTTCTTCTTCTTCTTCTTCTTCTTCTTCTTCTTCTCCTTCTCCTTCTCCTTCTCCTTCTCCTTCTCCTTCTCCTTTTCTCCTTCTCCTTCTCCTTCTCCTTCTCCTTCTCCTTCTCCTTCTCCTTCTTCTTCTCCTTCTCCTTCTTCTCCTTCTCCTTCAACCTTCTTCTCCTTCTTCTTTCTTCTTTCTTCTTCTTCTTCTTCTTCTTCTTCTTCTTCTTCTTCTTCTTCTTCTTCTTCTTCTTCTTCTCCTTCTTCCTCTCTCTCTCTCTCTCTCTCTCTCTCTCTCTCTCTCTCTCTCTCTCTCTCATCTCCCTTTCTATCTCTCTCCCCCCTCTTCTCTTTTGAGTTTTGGGAGACTGGGTATCTCTGGTTATCTCTGGTTCTCCGGGAGGACACTCTGTAGAAGAGGCTGGCTCCAAATCAAATATCTCCTACCTATTCCTCCCAAGTGCTGAATTAAAGTCATGGGTGACAATTACCTGGCACCTCTAAGAGTATGAAAAACCAAAAATTAAAACACCTAAATTTTAAATAAATATTCAAGAACACACACCACAAAAAACTAAGAAAAATATTAAAATACTAAAAAATAAAATCTCGAAGACTAAATAAAACCCTAAAATGCTCAAACACACTAAAATCCTTTCAAAACCAGAAGGAAAGAAAGAAAGAAAGAAAAGAAATATATGTATGTGTATATATATATATATATATATATATATATGAAGCCTGAATACAAAATAATAAATAAACTTTAAAAACAGGCTACTAAAACCCTACAATCCCTGTGTGTGTGTGGGGGGGTACAGAAAAAGCCACAAATTTCCCTAAATTTGGTTTCTTTTTTTTTTTTTTTTTTGGTTCTGATTTTGCTTCTTTCATTTGGGATTAAAGGATAGAGCTACCACACCTGTTTTTTTGTTTTGTTTGTTTGTTTGTTTGTTTGTTTGTTTGTTTGTTTGTTTTTTGTGTATGTGTGTTTGAAGACTGTAATTCCCTTTGTATCTCTGGCTGCCCTGGAACTTACTTTGTAGACCAGGCTGGCCTTGAACTCAAAAATCACCTACCTGTTAATCCCAAGTGCTGGGTTTAAAGGCATGGGCCACCATTGCCTGGTATCCCTAAAAGTATGAAACACCAAAATTAAAACCCTAAAATTTTAAAAAAATATTCAAGAACACATACACACACACACAAATAAATTAAAAAATTAAAAACCTAACAAGAACAATAAAATAATAATAATTAAAAAAAACTGGACTTTAATAAAACCCCACAACACTAAAGCACAAGAGAATTCTTGAAAAAACTAGAAAAAAAAACAGGAAAACCATAGATAACCAGAGATACCCAGTCTCTCAAAACTCCAAAGAGAAAAGAAAAGACAGACAGAGAGATTGATAGAAAGAGAGAGAGAGAGAGAGAGAGAGAGAGAGAGAGATAGAGAGGACACTGGTAGTCTGAAAAAAACAAAATCAAACAAACAAACAAAAAAACCACACATATAAAACCCTACAAACAATTAAAAAAAAAAGGACTGGATTTCTAAAAAAACAAACAAACAACAACAACAAAAAAAACTGCAAAGAAAGCCAAACATGTCCCTTAAACTCTTTACATTCTTTATTTTATTCCTTCCTTCTTCCTTTCTTTCTTTCTATCTATCTTTCTTCCTCTCTCTCTCTCTCTCTCTCTCTCTCTCCGTCTCTCTCTCTCTCTCTCTCTCTCTCTCTTTCTCTCTCTCTCTCTCTCTCTCTCTCTCTCTCTTCTTTTGAGTTTTGGGAGACTGGGTATCTCTGTGTATCTCTGGTTCTCCTGGAAGGCACTCTGTAGAACAGGCTGTACTCCAACTCAAATATTTCCTACCTCTTCCTCCCAAGTGCTGCATTAAACTCATGGGCCACAATTACCTGGCATCTGTAAAACTATGAAATCCAAAATTAAAACACCAAAATTTTAAATAAATTTCAAGAACACACACCACAAAAAAAAAGAAACCAAAAAGAAAAACATTAAAATAATAAAAAATAAAATCCCGAAGACTAAATGAAACACCAAAACTCTTAAATACACTAACATCTTTTCAAAACGAGTAAGAAAGATAAACAAAAAACAAAAAAACAAAAACTACTAGAAGTTTGAAAGGAAATAACAAACAAATTTTAAAAACAGGCTACTAAAAACACTACAATCCCTGAAAAAGAAAAAGAAAAAAGAAAAAGAAAAAGAAAAGAATTCTATTCCATTGGTCTATTTGTCTGTCACTATACCAGTAGCATGCACTTTTTATCACAATTGCTCTGTAGTAGAGCTTTAGGTCCGGCATGGTGATTCCACCAGAGGTTCTTTTATCTTTGAGAAGAGTTTTTGCTATCCTAGGTTTTTTGTTATTCCAGATGAATTTGCAGATTGCACTTTCTAATTCGTTGAAGAATTGATTTGGAATTTTGATGGGGATTGCATTGAATCTGTAGATTGCTTTTGGCAAGATAGCCATTTTTACAATGTTGATCCTGCCAATCCATGAGCATGGGAGATCTTTCCATCTTCTGAGATCTTCTAGAATTTCTTTCTTCAGAGACTTGAAGTTTTTATCATACAGATCTTTCACTTCCTTAGTTATAGTAACGCCAAGATATTTTATATTATTTGTGACTATTGAGAAGGGTGTTGTTTCCCTAATTTCTTTCTCAGCCTGTTTATTCTTTGTGTAGAGAAAGGCCATTGATTTGTTTGAGTTAATTTTATATCCAGCTACTTCACCAAAGCTGTTTATCAGGCTTAGGAGTTCTCTGGTGGAATTTTTAGGGTCACTTATATATACTATCATATCATCTGCAAAAAGTGATATTTTGACTTCATCTTTTCCAATTTGTATCCCTTTGATCTCCTTTTGTTGTCGAATTGCTCTGGCTAGGACTTCAAGTACTATGTTGAATAGGTATGGAGAAAGTGGACAGCCTTGTCTAGTCCCTGATTTTAGAGGGATTGCTTCAAGCTTCTGACCATTTACTTTGATGTTGGCTACTGGTTTGCTGTAGATTGCTTTTATCATGTTTAGGTATGGGCCTTGAATTCCTGATCTTTCCAAGACTTTTATCATGAATGGGTGTTAAATCTTGTCAAATGCTTTTTCCGCATCTAACGAGATGACCATGTGGTTTTTGTCTTTAAGTTTGTTTATATACTGGATTACGTTGATGGAATTCCGTATATTGAACCATCCCTGCATCCCTGGGATGAAACCTACTTGGTCAGGATGGATGATTGTTTTAATGTGTTCTTGGATTCGGTTAGCAAGAACTTTATTGAGGATTTTTTGCATCAATATTCATAAGGGATATTGGTCTGAAGTTTTCTATCTTTTTTGGGTCTTTTTGTGGTTTAGGTATCAGAGTAATTGTGGCTTCATAGAATGAGTTGGGTAGAGTACCTTCTGTTTCTATTTTGTGGAATAGTTTGTGAAGAACTGGGATTAGATCTTCTTTGAAGGTCTGATAGAACTCTGCACTAAACCCATCTGGTCCTGGGCTTTTTTTTAGTTGGGAGACTATTAATGACTGCTTCTATTACTTTGGGGGATATAGGGCTGTTTAGATCATTAACCTGATCTTGATTCAACTTTGGTACCTGGTATCTGTCTAGGAACTTCTCCATTTCATCCAGGTTCTCCAGTTTTGTTGAGTATAGCCTTTGGTAGAAGGATCTGATGGTGTTTTGGATGTCTTCAGGATCTGTTGTTATGTCTCCTTTTTCATTTCTGATTTTGTTAATTAGGATGCTTTCCCTGTGCCCTCTAGTGAGTCTGGCTAAGGGTTTATCTATCTTGTTGATTTTCTCAAAGAACCAGCTCCTTGATTGGTTGATTTTTTGAATAGTTTTTCTTGTTTCCACTTGGTTGATTTCACCCCTGAGTTTTATTATTTCCTGCTGTCTACTCCTCTTGGGTGAATTTGCTTCCTTTTGTTCTAGTGCTTTTAGGTGTGTTGTCAAGCTGCTAAGGTGTGCTCTCTCTAGTTTCCTTTTGGAGGCACTCAGAGCTATGAGTTTTCCTCTTAGAAATGCTTTCATTGCGTCCCATAAGTTTGGGTATGTTGTGGCTTCATTTTCATTGAACTCTAAAAAGTCCTTAATTTCTTTCTTTATTCCTTCCTTGACCAAGGTATCATTGAGAAGAGTGTTGTTCAGTTTCCACGTGAAGGTTGGCTTTCTATTATTTATTTTGTTATTGAAGATCAGCTTTAGTCCATGGTGATCTAATAGGATGCATGGGACAATTTCAATATTTTTGTATCTGTTGAGGCCTGTTTTGTGACCAAATATGTGGTCAATTTTGGAGAAGGAGCCATGAGGTGCTGAGAAGAAGGTATATCCTTTTGTTTTGAAGACCCAGAAATGTACCCACACACCTACAGTCACTTGATCTTCCACAAGGGAGCTAAAAACATCCAGTGGAAGAAAGACAACATTTTCAACAAATGGTGCTGGCACAACTGGTTGTTAACATGTAGAAGAATGCGAATCGATCCATTCCTATCTCCTTGTACTAAGGTCAAGTCTAAGTGGATCAAGGAACTTCACATAAAACCAGAGACACTGAAACTTATAGAGGAGAAAGTGGGGAAAAGCCTTGAAGATATGGGCACAGGGGAAAAATTCCTGAATAGAACAGTAATGGCTTGTGCTGTAAGATCGAGAATTGACCAGTGGGACCTCATGAAACTACAAAGCTTCTGCAAGGCTAAAGACACCATCAATAAGACAAAAAAACCACCAACAGATTGGGAAAGGATCTTCACCTATCCTAAATCAGATAAGGGACTAATATCCAATATATATAAAGAACTCAAGAAGGTGGACTCCAGAAAGTCAAATAACCACATTAAAAAATGGGGCTCAGAACTGAACAAAGAATTCTCACCTGAGGAATACCGAATGGCAGAGAAACACCTGAAAAAATGTTCAATATCCTTAATCATCAGGGAAATGCAAATCAAAACAACCCTGAGATTCCACCTCACACCAGTCAGAATGGCTAAGATCAAAAATTCAGGTGACAGCAGATGCTGGCTAGGATGTGGAGAAAGAGAAACCCTCCTCCATTGTTGGTGGGTTTGCAAGCTTGTACAACCACTCTGGAAATCAGTCTGGCGGTTCCTCAGAAAATTTGACATAGTACTACCGGAGGATCCAGCAATACCTCTCCTGGGCATATATCCAGAAGATGTCCCAACCAGTAAAAAGGACACATGCTCCACTATGTTCATAGCAGCCCTATTTATAATAGCGAGAAGCTGGAAAGAACCCAGATGTCCCTCAACAGAGGAATGGATACAGAAATTATGGTACATTAACACAATGGAGTACTACTCAGCTATTAAAAAGAATGAATTTATGAAATTCCTAGCCAAATGGATGGACCTGGAGGGCATCATCTTGAGTGAAGTAACACAATCACAAAAGAACTCACACAATATGTATTCACTGATAAGTGGATATTAGCCCAAAACTTAGGATACCCAAGATATAAGATACAATTTGCTAAACGCATGAAACTCAAGAAGAATGAAGACCAAAGTGTGGACACTGTGCACCTTCTTAGAATTGGGAACAAAACACCCAGGGAAGGAGTTACAGAGGTAAAGTTCGTAGCTGTGATGAAAGGATTTACCATCTAGTGATTGCCATATGCAGGGATCCATTCCATAATCAGCTTCTAAACGCTGACACCATTGCATACACTAGCAAGATTTTGCTGAAAGGACCCAAATATAGCTGTCTCTTGTGAGACGATGCCGGGGCCTAGCAAACACAGGAGTGGATGTTCACAGTCAGCTATTGGATGTATCACAGGGCTCCCAATGGAGAAGCTAGAGAAAGTACCCAAGGAGCTAAAGGGATCTGCAACCCTATCGTTGGAACAACATGATGTACTAACCAGAACCCCGGAGCTCTTGTCTCTAGCTGCATATGTATCGAAAGATGGCCTAGTCGGCCATCAATGGAAAGAGAGGCCCATTGGACTTGCAAACTTTATATGCCCCAATATAGGGGAATGCCAGGGCCAAAAGAATGGGAATGGGTGGGTAGGGAAGTGGGGGGCGCTATGGGGGACTTTTGGGATAGCATTGGAAATGTAATTGAGGAAAATATGTAATAAAAATATTAAAAATCAAAAAAAAAGAAAAAGAAAAAACCTAAAATTAAAAAAAAATACACAATATTAAAAATGTCATTAAAATTATTTTCTTTTTTTTTTCTGTTTGTTTGGGTTTTGTTGTTGTTGTTGTTGTTTCTTTTTTTGTTTGTTCGGGTTGTTGTTGTTGTTTGTTTGTTTGTTTTGGGATTAAAGGCTAACACTACCTAGCCTGGCCTTTTTTTTTTTTTTTTTTGAGTATAATTTTTTTTTAGACTGTAATTCTCTTTTTGTCTCTGGATGTCCTGGAACTCACTCTGTAGACCTGGCTGGCCTTAAACTCAGAAATCACCTACCTGTTCATCCTCAAGTGGTGGGTTTTAAAGACATGGGCCATCTTTGCCTGGGAATCCTAAAATTATGAAACACCAAAATTAAAACCCTAATTTTTAAAATGATTATTTAAGAACACACAAACACAAATAAATTTAAAAATTAAAATCCTCAGAACAATATTAAAATAATAATTAAAAAAATAAACACTTGGACCTAAATAAAACCCTAAAACTCTAAAAAGCACACTATGATTCTTTAAAAAACTAGAAAAAGCACGAAAAAGACACTGGTAGTCTGAAAAAATAAATTGAACACATATAAAAATCCTTACAAACCATTAAAAAATATAAACGCTAAAATTAAGAGAAAAAAATTGCAAAGGAAGCCAAAATTGTCCCTAAAACTCTTTACATTCTTTATTTTATTCATTCTTCCTTCCTTACTTACTTCCTCTCTCTCTCTCTCTCTCTCCCCTCCCTCCCTCCCTCCCTCCCTCCCTCCCTCCCTCCCTCCCTCCCTCCCTCCCTCCCTCCCTCTCTCTCTCTCTCTCTCTCTCTCTCTCCTCTCTCTCTCTCTTTCTCTCTTTGTTTCTTTTTTTCTTTTTTCTTTTTTCAATTTCGGGAGACTGGGTATGACCATCCCAATTGCTAGGTTTGAAGGCATGGAACACCATTGCCTGGCAACCCTAAAACTAAAAAATACCAAAGTTAAAAAC